>NW_019385105.1:524231-541158 GCF_000671375.1 Centruroides sculpturatus | reverse complement strand
TTTTTTTTTATAAAAATTATTATTAAAATGAATATTTTAAACATATTTATATCATTGTAATTGGCTTGTTTCCATTCTTTCCAGGATGAAGCTGTTTCCTAAAAATTTTCCATTCTTTTCGTAGTGTTTCCTTATTCTTCCTTTCCTGCAATTTTCTAATTTGATTTTCCCATCTCCTGTTGAACCTACGAGTGGCCCAGTGGATAAAACCACTAAACATTAGTATTTGGTCTCAGATTAGCTTCTCATCAATGGGTTGGTCACGTAAAATTTTCCGGCTTTTTTCAGCTATCTAACACCTAAATAAAGGACAATTTCACATAGAAAGTTTCCCCTTGAGCCACTTTCCCTTGGATGTGTTACCCCGCCTTATCCTATTAATCCACATCCTCTTGGTCTTCTCTTCTCTATTAATATAAATATGAATAATTAATTTTATTATTAATTAAGTTTAAGTATTTTTAAAATTAAGTATAAACATTATAAGTGTGATGTTCTACTAAAGTTGAAATTTAAATGAAAGCATTATTATTATTATGTTAATCAACAACATTACATCGAGCTTTGTAATTATTAAACTAACAAAAAAATAAAGATATATTGAATATAATTTTAATTTTCTGTGGACCTGAAAAAGATCCTCTCATTCCCCACATTGAAGAAAGAGTCTAAAATAATATATTTTCTGTCAAAACACTTAAAAAATTATTTTTAATACTTTAAACATCGTAAATCTACTACATAAAGTTAGTAAAATGTTCCTTTCTTGTTAACAGTTAATTAATTCGTAATGTAATATGAGACGAGGAGAAAATGAAATGTATTTGCAATTGTACTAAACCAAAAAAAAGAAATATTTCAAATTAATTTAGATTTATTCTATGTATAATGTTATCGAATTATCATTTCTATGAATTACCGGAAAAAGATTTAACAAGCTACTCGCTCGTTATACATTAAAAAAGTGTTGTTAAATCATTTTTCGTAAAAGAATAAGTAATTATAAAGATTACTGCCTCACGTAAAATGAATATATTCATGAGAAATGCAGATAAGAAGATATTATATAAGATAAAAGTAATGAGACAAAAACAGTAAAGAAATTTCAACGGAATATCGCAATTCCCATTTATTACGGATCGTTTTTCATGTAATGCCCGAGGCATTTTTTGGTGAAAATGAGCCGGACGATAATCTGTACGATTTTTTTTTATTACGGTAATACTTTAAAAAGTTACTTTTTTCGAGATAATGCTGTAAATCAGCTTTGAAAGACAGTATCACACTGCATGTTAGAAACATCACACTTACAATTACTGTTACACATTATATGTCTTCTTCACGTTTTACATCTTTAAAATGCGAACAACATTGGGCAGTAAACTCCTGCATAATAATCAGAATCGTTCGGTATAAATATAAGAAATTAAAATAAATTTTAAGTAAATTGTTTTTTTTTCAATTAACAATACAGTAGACACCCCTATAACACTGTAGATAATTCCGTGTTATATGAATCCCATGTTGTACGAGTCACTTAGGTTTTACAAATACATGAGCCGTTCACAGCCCGGCACACGTATTTGTAAAATCTAAGTGACTCGTACAACATGGGATTCATATAACACGGAATTATCAACAGTGTTATAAGGGGGATCTACTGTATGTTTACTTCAAATTTTGTTAAAAATGTTTTATCATTTCGAGTTGATATAATAATGTAGGTTAAGTAAATTACCTGGAAAGATTTCATAGATAAAAATAAAGTATTTGAAACGGTAATTTTTATTGGGAAAATATTTACAGGAAATTTAAATATGTTAAAAGAACATTAGATGAATACAAATATATAATATTATATAATCATGTAATCTATCATTTTATATTTATATTATTCTAATTATCTAACTTTCTAATTACGTCTTTTATCTTTAAATCAATGCATATTAAATTAATTGAGTTCAATTAACATTTATAAAAAGATTACTTTAGAAAAGTTTTTTGAGACTCGTTGAATTAATTTATTCTAATAATAAGTAAAATGCACCAATACAGATAAGAAATATTGTACTTTATTTAAGTCACGTAAGTGTGATTTAATGTTATATATATATTATAGGCTATATATAATTAAAGTAAATGAAATAAAATACCTTTTAATGTCTAAAGTATAAATACGAATAATTACAATTAAAGTACGTAAAAAAACCAGTCTGAAACTACCAGAATTATATTGATTTCTGTTTATTCTTTCATACTTAATGCATAGCTCTGAGTAAGGATGAACGAATAACTTAATTATTTTAATGGTGGAAATCGCACAGTCAGCGTGAAAATTGCCGAAAAATTTAACAGGATGTTGCGTGTTAACTTTTTCGGAAGGTTACGCTGATCGCGAGTCTCCACTATCAAATTATACTTACTCAGAGCCATGCTTTATTCATAAAAGAATAAACAAAGCTCAATATAATTCCTATGGTTCTAGTCCAGTTCTTCCAAACGACCTCTTAGAGGTTGATGTAAGTTTGCAAATATTAATTAAAAATTTTACATAGTCTTTTAAAATACAATTAGGAAGATGTCTTTTAAAAATCCTGCAGGAGGGCTGTGGCATAAATATGTAATTTATAATATTCAAGTGCTAAATGGAAAAAAAAAATTCTTAAAAGAGGTCAATACATGAAAAAGATTAGAAACTCCAGTTCTAGACTTATGTGACACTGTATAATTAAAGAATATTTAAATGACTTTTGAAATAATTTAGTTTTTCGATTTATATTTATTTTTTGTAGAAGATTTTTAAATTAAAAATGTTTTATTTTATTTATACAATTTACGTAAAAATTATTTAAAAAATTATTAAAATATTTCTGAATATAAAATAAGATCTTATTCACCTTGATCTATGACTTTAAAAAATAAAAAGAAACAAAGGTAAAGGTTACTTCTACATATTTATCATACAAAATATAGAAATTATGCATTTTCCGCTTGTATAATTTTTCTATAATATATAATACAAGGTTGCATATATATATATTGTGATACTTGTTTCTTTTACCTGAAAATTAAAAAAAATACGATTACTTTTATATTGATATTTTAATTAC
The DNA here is from genome assembly GCF_000671375.1 of Centruroides sculpturatus. Lineage (NCBI taxonomy): Eukaryota > Metazoa > Arthropoda > Arachnida > Scorpiones > Buthidae > Centruroides > Centruroides sculpturatus. The sequence goes on along the minus strand of NW_019385105.1, from coordinate 538,048 downwards.
TTTTTCTTCTTGTAGACAATTTCCAGTTTGATAAACATTATATTACACTTTACCTGTTGACATTTTCAGTACATGAAGATATGAAGAAAAAAAAAACAGTTTTATGTTTACTGTATTTGGGTTAAAGTGCTCTTGATAAGATTTGCTTTGACATTATTATTAGTATTAAATTTAACAACTAAAAAGCGAACATATCTTCATATACGTAAAAAGTTCTTATATTTACTGTTATTTACATGCCTTTACATACGTTAAATTTTCTACATCAAAAGATATTTTTATGATTTTTCTATTATTTAATAATAGTATTTAAATTACTATTTTTAATTAATACAGAATGAATGAAGAGTAAACTAAAGCATAATTGTCACAAGACCTGTAATAGATTGCACAATGAGAAGAAATTGCAATATTATTTTAGAATAGACGAAAATGCATTTTTGATTTTATATAAAGTTAACAGTTGGATGAATATTGATAAAACAAAACTTATTAGTCTTTTGTGGTGTTATCTGTTAAAAATAACTTCAATGACCACGTGACATTCTGCAATCCTAAAACAATGGTGTTACGTTAAAACAAAAGATTATTCCGAAGTTGTTTATTAATAGCAATACATTTTAGATTCGTATATTTCATTTTATTTTATTTATTTCTCAAAATACACTGTGGCAAGGTTGGCCTTATATATTCCATTTTCACAATGGGCAGCCGGGTGGTGAGAGATGAGGCTCGATGCAAGACAATTTAAAGTATTTTTAAATACTTTAAATTGTCTTTTAAATATCAAATTAAATAAATAAATAAATAAAATTGATAAAAAGTTTTTAAATAATTTTGTTTTTTTTTTTAACTTTAATTTTAAAAGAGTTATTTTGATCGCTCTTTGATTTATTCAAGATAATTAAGTCTATTATGATAAATATATGAGAAGAAACGTCAAAAATAATTGAGGATAATCTAAAACAGAATAGATGATAAATAATATTATATTTAGGATAATTAATACGATGAAACTATTAAAATCTTTAATAATGTAATCCATCATGGTTTTCAATTAAGTACGGTAAATAGTTAAGAAAGTGCCAAATAATTTGATGGACATTTTGAAGGAAAACAGTCAATGCTCTCAACCATAAAAAACAAGCGTCTGTTATACACAAAGCGTATTATTCTATAGAGCATGATTATAATCTTACATTTCACTCTAATCCGACTGGTTATGATCAAAACCCATGATCTTTTTAAAGAATTTCTAAATTTTATTTGTGGGAAAGAAAACTTTTATTGAAGTCAACTCAAAGATAAAAATTTCAATTTTTATTTTAAATTAATGTTTAATTATATTGTTATGTTCTTTTTCCATTCAACGTTCAAAGTATATAAATAGTTCTGCCTGAAAATGTTTATACAGTAAACAAAAGATTTATATAAAAAGTAATAAATGAAACTTTATTTTTAATTTTGTACATTATAATAAAATATTAGAATAAATTCATTGTATCTATACCGGTATTTTTCAGCATTAATTTCTATCAGTTTGTTGTACTTGTTTACATTAATATCTGCATAAATTTATATTTTTTACTTGTGTAAGTCAGTCTAAATTACACCTAGATGATGAGTTATTATGTTAAAATGAATTTTCATAAAAGTAAAATGAATATTTACAAAACATGTCGTGTATATTGAATTCTAAAATCTTATTATATTGAAAATCAAATTTATTTTGAAATTGATATGACTTATTAGCATTATGGTTATAATCATTATCGTCATCATTTTAATTAATTCGCCTTTTCAAACAGGAGAACTTAATTTGATCAGTAAGGTATTAAAATTTAATTATATGTGTAATTTAATTTATGAATAACTTTAAAAATATTTATTTTTCCTCCTCTTTTAAAAACTTTCTGATATCATCTTAATATTGAAAATCCACGTGTAAAAGAATCTTTTGGTTTTTTGCTGTCATTTTATGTGTCATAAAATTTTAATTACTTATTATAAAGATAAATTGTAGATTTCTTGTAATCGAGTTTTCTATATTCCCAGAGGAAGTGATATGATTATACTTTGGGCTATAATACGAGTCATTTCCATCAACCTGATTATATTAACCTTAAAGTTTTGCGGAATTATAAAAAAAATATATAAGATATTTATCACGAATTTCGTTATCCCGAAACGATAATTATTAACAGGTTATTCAACTTAAAATAAAGTAGAAAGATATCTGAACGAAAGAATAATTATCTTACTTTTTAGATCTTCACCAGGAAGGGACTAGAATATAACTAATTTAATGAATTTTTTTTTCTTTTTTTGTCTCCATCTTATAGAACCTTTATAGACCTTATAGACAGGGCTTTTAATCATATTGGTCGTGGGTTTGATCAGAGTCACAAACGGCGGATGATAAGGGACACCCCGAAAAATTTTTGGGGAATTTTGCTTGCAAGAATTCTATTCCGAATACCCTAAAGCGAATAACTGAATGGGCCATCCGGCCATCGATTAATTTAATTTGTATGTAATTAAACAGAGGGAAAATTGAATTAAAAAATAAGCATTTAATATAATTAGAAATTTTTACGTTATTCGAGAAATTTATTATATAATTGAACAACCTCTTACAAAGTTATCCCGCTGCCTGTCAATAATTAAATTTAATTTTAAAATTAATTCTGAGTATCTTTCTTGTATAGGATCAAAATATAAACTGATAACGATCAACTACTATTAGATTGTTATTTTAGCAGCTTAACATATATCTTAATTAAATATTTCTATTTAATCGTTCTATTGTTAGTGCATGATATTTCGAACAGGTAACGCTCTTATTCCTTTCCTTTTAAAGGTCAGAAAATAAATAAATATATTTATATATATATATGTATAGAAATAACAGATTAACAAATCCAACTAAATGAGAATTAAAAAAAATATATATATATAAAAAAAAGATTCTATTTTTACCGATTGACTAAAATTATTCTTAGGATTAATATTGTGGCAGAAAAATTACTTTCGTTATACACAAAAGTATTTTTTTTTAAGCATCTTCTTTGAAACATCAAAATTATAAAAATAGCTGTCAAAACGATAATAATGTATCAAGCGTGATGTTTTTGTTATAAACTATATTTTCCTTTAGAAATGATTCGATTGTTAGATGTGACGTAATTACGTAAACAGGTAACGGTGCTCTCTATAGTCCGTTAGAACGAAATTGAAAGATGTCGACTGCCTTTCCTTTATTTAGAAATAAAAATTTTTGTTTACAGGTTTTTCCTCCCCCGGGTCGACTTTCCTTCTTTTGATAGGAGGCCTTAGGGCATTAAACATCTTAGAAGTATCTTTGTGAGAACGACTATATAAGGAACACCTAGAATGCATGTAGTCATCAGTTCTCATTCTGCTTTCAAGATGAAAGTTCTGGTAAGTTTTCTCAATTGAAATCATATAATATATATTAATTGTTCTTTCTTTTGAAAATTTATATATTTTAAAATTATATCTTACTTATAAATTTTAAATGTTATATAATATAATATAGAAAATTTTTGAATAGTACTGGTTGATGACCTTTTAGAATACTGTGATTAATTTTATGGTGTGTCTGTCTCTATTCTGGAACACCATAGTATCTTTCATACCCGTTGGCCATAGTTAAAAATAGGACAACAATTTGCAGTTATAGGAAGGTCCATTTTTTTACAGTTTTGATTTTTCGGACGATGAACGGAAGGTGACTCATCTATATATAAGAATAGTTGAATCAACCATAAAAGAAAAATAATGAAAATTAGCTGTATTAGCTTATTTATTAACTTTACAGTTGTTTTATATTCTTAATAACTAACTTAATTTATATTTTAAACTTCTCGTAATATATTTTGTTAAATTTTAATTAGAGATTATTTTTTCTTTTAGGTGCTAATATTCTCAGTACTAACGTACACTAGAGCTACTTATTATATATATCAAGATCCATGGTACGGACCATGGAGTAGTAGTGGAGGATGGGTTGATCTCGCTTTGTTAGGCAAACCACTTGCATTAAAGTCCCTTGGAGGTGGAATTGGTAAAGGTGGCGGAGGAGGAGGAGGTGGTGGAGGAGGAAAAGGATCTGGTGGACTGGATTATTTAAAACTTCTAAGTAAAGCAGGAGGATTGAAAGGAGGTGGAGGTAAAGGTGGAGGTGGTGGAGGAAAAGGATTGGGTAGTTTCGGAGGAATTGAAGCACTGAAATTACTTGGAGGAGCAGAAGCCCTTAAAGGTTTTGGTGGTGGAGGTGGAGGAAAAGGCGGATTCGGCGGACTTGAAGGACTTAAATTACTTGGAGGAGCAGAAGCTCTTAAAAGTTTAGGTGGTGGTGGAGGTGGAGGTGGAGGAAAAGGAGGATTTGGAGGTCTTGAAGGCTTAAAGTTACTTGGAGGAGCAGAGGCTCTTAAAAGTTTTGGTGGGTGGAGGAAAAGGAGGATTTGGAGGTCTTGAAGGACTTAAATTACTTGGAGGAGCAGAAGCTCTTAAAAGTTTTGGTGGTGGCGGAGGAGGAGGTGGAGGAAAGGGAGGATTTGGAGGTCTTGAAGGCTTAAAGTTACTTGGAGGAGCAGAGGCTCTTAAAAGTTTAGGTGGTGGTGGAGGAGGCGGTAAAGGAGGATTTGGAGGTCTTGAAGGATTGAAATTACTTGGAGGAGCAGAAGCTCTTAAAAGTTTTGGTGGTGGTGGTGGTGGTGGAGGAGGAGGCGGAAAAGGAGGATTTGGAGGTCTTGAAGGATTAAAATTACTTGGAGGAGCAGAAGCTCTTAAAAGTTTAGGTGGCGGTGGAGGAGGCGGAGGCGGAAAAGGCGGATTTGGAGGTCTTGAAGGATTGAAATTACTTGGAGGAGCAGAAGCTCTTAAAAGTTTTGGCGGTGGCGGAGGAGGCGGCGGCGGAAAAGGCGGATTCGGCGGACTTGAAGGACTAAAATTACTTGGAGGAGCAGAAGCGCTTAAAAGTTTCGGAGGTGGTGGAGGAGGCGGAGGCGGAAAAGGAGGATTTGGTGGACTGGAAGGTTTGAAATTACTTGGAGGAGCAGAAGCCCTTAAAAGTTTAGGCGGGTTAGGAGGAAAAGGCAAAAGTGAGATTGAAGAGTTAAAATTATTGGGGGGAATAGAATCTTTAAAGGGTTTGGGTAGTTTATTAGGAGGAGGTGGATCTAAAGGAGGTGGAGGTGGAGGTGGAGGCAAGGGTGGAAGCGGAGGTTTTGGTGGACTCAAAGGTCTAAAACTGTTAGAAGGCGCTAAAGCAGCGAAAAGTTTTGGCGGAGGCGGTGGCGGAGGATTTGGAGGAATTGAATCTTGGAAACTCCTAGGCAGTGGCGGTGGTCTAGGAGGAGGTTGGAAATGGTGATTAAAAAGGCATTCAAACCAAAGGTGGTGCGTATAATTTTTTTTTTGATAGATTAAAATATTAAATTCGTATTTCTAATTTTTTATTACTTTTATTTTTCAGATCATGAAAATACCATTTTTATTAAATTCATATTTGATTGTATAGTGTTCCTAAGTGAGCAAATGTTGTAAAAACTTTGTTATTTTTATATAATTTGTATAATAAAAATCATTTTGCGTTATGATTTTAAATACATTTTGATTTTATTATTTCAATATTTGTTTTATATAATAATTGGAAATATAAAAACAATATCGAATCGTTTTGAAGATAAAATTACATTTAATTATTATATTGTTAATATGAAATAATTAAAAAACTTTTAAAATTATTATATTTAAAAAATGTTTCTCATTTCTTATCCACTGGTCGACCTTAAACGGATCGGGCATGCCCGTAATGGGTTATAACCCACAATGTGCTGGTGTCTTGCATTAATTAATTAATCAAACAATTTAAAAATATTTTTAAGAAACTGTTTTTACGAATTTAACATTAATAGTTTATTTAAGTTTCAAAAAGACAAAATGAGATTGTTTCATTCGCCTGAATGGTTTTACATTTTGTCAATCATAATTTTAAATTTTTCATTTCTGGAAATAATAATATAAACTCCTTAGAAAGTAATTAATAAATTACAAACACACATTTTAATTAATGAGAAAATAATTTATTTGGCAATTTAAGAAAATGAAAATATGAACGAAGAGATTAAGGACAAAGTGACTAAAGCTTCGGTATTCGCTAGAATCTGATCCAATGTGACCTAAAAAAGGAAAATTTATATTAGTTCTTAAATACATTACGTAATTTAACTTATATAGAATAAATATTTGAAAGAGACTTACTGATATTTTCATAATGCTTATTAACCAACAACTGGGACTCCTGATAATCCTCCATAAGGACTAATTTTTCCACCGCCGAAAGGCCCCAAACCTACACCACCAAGATGACTAATGCCCTTGGCACCGCCGAAAGGCCCTAAACCTACACCACCAAGATGACTAATGCCCTTAGCACCACCAAGACCTCCTAAACTTCCTCCGCCGTATGGTCCAATGGCTTTAAGACCAGTAAGAGCTCCTAAATTACCAACGTTATATCCTCCTTGGTTTCCCCATCCAGTACCCCATCCTACAGTTTTGTAGGGAATGACATATCCTCCATGTCCAGTGACTCCTTTTCCGTATCCTACTCCTGGTGTGAACCAATTGGTGGTTGTATAGGTGGTTGCCGAAGCAGTAGCAACAACAGCCAAAAGCAACAACTATAAAAAACAATTTTTAATTTATTTAATATCTATGCCTTCCACCTCAAATTAGTAGTGTGTTGCCCCTGTACATCATACTTTTCCTGTTAGCAATTGAGTCGTGCCTTTCACCTATATAACGCCTTTCAGGGGAAAACTTTTAAATTGAAATAACGTAATTTCCGGTTTGCATCGGAAGTTCGCATATAGTTAATCTGGACCTCCTGCCCTAAGTTTTTCATGTCTGGTCTCGGCTTTCATCTATCTAACACTGTTCTCGAGATTAAGGAAAGGACAGACAAACGACAGTGGCAATTTATAGCTCTACAACTTTTTCAAATTGTTGCCCAACTAAATCGTGTGCATTTATTTAATTATTAAAGCAAAAAATGGATAATCCGTTATTTTCAATTAAATAAAGCATATTTAATGCTTACTTCATTATTTACATAAAAAATGAAAGAAAATTTAAAATATTTTCATAAATTTCATTAAAGATTATTTTTTGAAAGTTTCGAATGTTTCAAAGAGAAATAATTATTATAAATTCTTGATTCTGATATATATATTAATAAATAACATTTCTCGATTGTTATTAGAAAATTGGTAACATTGTATTGATAATAAATCTACAAAAAATAATGCATTTGCACATTGGTAAAATTTATGATAAAGATATTCAGATATTTTTCATATATTACGTNACGTCCTTTATGAAGGCATAGAGCCTTTACTACGTGAAAATGAAAATTAATGAATACACTGTGTACAGTAATTTACCTGATAAGACAGACCTCAAAAAAATACTTTATGAGGCATAAAGCTGTCTATAATGAAAATTAATTAACTAAGGATTTTTTTGTTCTGCCAGGGTGTGGCCGAGTTATCCGGAGTGCCGGGTTATCGAGTGCCGAGTCTTCAAACTCTACTGTATTAAATATTTTAAAATATATACTTACAAGATATTTCATCTTGATCGTAGAATTTGCGTTCTGGATAGGACTAAAAGCTTTAAGAGTACAGTTCACTTAGGGTGTATGCTCTTTTATACTCTCAGATTATGACCCCATGACCCAACAACTCACCCTGGATGCAAAAAATGTGAACTCAATTTTTATAGATCTTATTGGGAAATAAACATTAGCTTGTGTTTTGCGTGTTCTACATTATGATCCTAAAGTTTCTAATATAAAAAAATAAGTCTTATTTTTCAAAATATTTTACTTTGTCTGAAAATACATTGAATAGTATAAAAAAATGATTTTTGAAATTTTTTACGAGCAGCATTTAGTAAGATACGTGTGCAATAAAATAAAAATTGTTACAGCATTTTACGAAAGCAAAGTAAAAAATAAATCAATTAAATAAAAATGTTTTAACTTAAATGCAATTAACTATTAGATATGCCTACGTGTATATTAATTGAAGAAAGAGTAAAGAATTTAGAGATATGTTTGTTAAGATTTCTACAATTATTTTATATAAAATAAATGTGTAAACCTTATAAATTTTATAAACAATTGTATGATAAAACATTGATTATTATACAATTATGTAATCTACTTTAAAACTTAAGATATTGAAAACTGTTTATAAGGAAATACACTAAATATTTTAATTAATAGTCTACTTTTCATATTTTCTACGTGTAGATAGTTGAAAATTTAAGTCATAACGTTAATTAAATATGAGGATCATTTGAACAGAATATTTATTATTAAATCTTATAAATTATAATATATATAAATATATAACTCGATATTTTCTTTTCTTTTAAATTATTATTCAAATTAAATAACTGATATGAAGTCATATTTCACTAATTCTAATTTTGCGTTGCCAGATAATGAAATCAGGTTGAACGAACACTCAAATGGTTCATAAAAACTTTCATCTAACTAGTAAGCAATTTCTGTGTCACAAGATATCCATGTTGCAACTCCATTTCGGAATATACAAAGTTTTTCCTGAAAAATGGCGGAATCGATTTTTTTCTTTCTAAAGATTACACGTGTCACTGAGTTTCAACAAAATAAATAATATTAAATATTTCAGTCTTCTAGTTAAAATCATTTTTTCCTTCAATAACAATAGCATTTTTTATTATTGTTATGGAACACCTTTTTTTTTAAATCTTTATTTATAACTTTAAAACTGCTCTTTTAATTATCTCACTTAGTTTATATTTATCAAATCACTTTAAATTTATTTATTTGAAAGTAAATTTAATTATAAACTTTATATTTTTATGATATATTTAATTTATAATTTACATAATTGTCTCAAATATCGATTCGGTGTAATAAAATATTCATTTAAAAAATATATGTTATTAAAATATTAAATAAAATATTGTTTATTAATTGTTCAATATTAATATAATAAGACTTTAAAATATTTGAATATTAAAGAGACGATTGATATCATTACACAATTAATTTGGATTGGTGAGATAAAGCAATGCTTGAGCCATCTGCATGGGATGACTTTCAGGAGGACTTTTTATGGGAAAACTGGCCCCATTTAGGTTTTAGACATGTGAAGATATCTTTGTTTATGTGTTAGGCACTTGAAGAAAATCAGGAAAACTTCACGTAATGCTCGAACCCGCGACCAACCACCACTCTTCAGTGGTTCTATCCATTCGTCAACAGGTTGGCACTATATATCGTTTGAGAGATTTATTTAAATTTTTATAACATTAATTTAAGAAAATTATTCGATTTGTTATTGTTTTATTTTTAAAATAATATTCTTAAAACAAATCATGATCCGTTAAATTTTTTTATAATTAATGAGTTAAGTCTCAAAAACCGAAATTCTCAGCACAGTAATATTCATCATTTTAATGAAAAGCTCATATAAAAAAACTGTACCTGTGATAAATATAATTAAAGCTAATTATAAGATGTAAAATGTAATTAGTAAATGTTGTTTTCAAAGATTAACTCCATTCGATAAGATCTTTTTGTATTCAGAAAATTCAAGGTTGTGCACAAACCGTTTGTTTAATGTATTTTCTTATTCAAAAATTATCATAATTTAAGAACAAAGAAATGGATAAATTATAATTAAACTTTTAAAATTTTTTTTACAAAATATTTGCTGTTTGTTTAGACTTTCCTAATCCTTAAATCACGTTACTAAAAAAATTATATTACTAAATAGGATATTGTTATTTACACTTTGTGAAATTAAACACTTTATAAAAAAATAAATAAAAAGGAAATTTTATAAAAACTATTTCCTGAATAATTTTCTTATCTTATTTAGAAATATTAAATATTAATATTTTCCTCACAGATTTTATTTGAACTTTAAATATCTATTTATATTGTTAATTATTTGTTTAAGCACGCTACACGGATGTTATTGCCCTTAAATTTACGAGTATATATATGAATATTTTTTTTTATAATAATTAAATCTTTAATAAATTATCAGAGTTGTTTTAGAGCAACGTTCTCTTTATTTTTATTGATACAAAATCTTGTTTTTTATATTTATTTAACAGTCTTTAAACGAAACAGGAACTATAAATTTGATGAAATAGACCAAATGAACATTGTATTAAACAATATATTTTTATTATTATTTTTTACGTTGAATTCTATAAAGCTATTGTATTTTGTAATAAATAAATATTTATGCATTTTGCATTCTATTTTAATTAATAGAAATACGAATTTATAAAAGTAAGAAATGATATAGATTTAATAAAAATTATTTTATATTTTTAAAATAAATCTTTAAAATCATGTGAGTTGGCCAAAGCGCCCTGAAGAACCGGAATTGAATCTGGATTGGTAGAAACTAGGAATTTTTCGGATGCTGGTCCATCCCCCTTCCTTCACCATGTCATCCTATTGTTTGTCTGCTTTCACCGCCCTATTTGTGGGCTTAGCCCTACCCATGATGGCCTAAAAAAAGGCCTCTAAGTGCCTTCAGAGAGAAAAACGTAAATAAAAAAAATGTAATTTGAAGTTACAAATTTGACTTGTCAGTATTAAGATATTTAAAGTTTATAGTTAAAGTTTATGATGTTAAATATGAATTTTTAATAGTGCTTAGACCTATTTTACTTAATTAATTTAAAAAATATCTTTGTTCAAAATTCAAATTTGTAGACAAGGATATTAATTTCTAAAGTTTTTAACTTTAGAAATTAACATCCTTGTTAATTTCTTATCAACATTTAATAATAATTCTGTTTTATAATTAATAAGTAGGCTGTATTATATTTTGTATTATGCAAATTAAACTTTTAAAAAAGAATTTAATAATAATTATTATTATTATTAGGCCCAAATATTTCTATAAAATTGCAAAGATAATAAAATATCTTATTTAAATATTCCTGTTTGGAATAGTATGCTGCTAATATTAATAATCTAAAGGCGTGAAGTATGACAGATATATTGTATAATAAAGATTGAAGGAAAAAATAACAAATAAAAGATTAATTTCCTATTTTCGTCACTTGGATATAAAAGACATTCTCATCTTGACAGGATAACAATTACATGAGTAGTTGCTTAAGCTATTTCTACGGCGATTATAACCTGTTATATTCAAATGACACTACTATTAACAAATGTGTTACACGCCGGTCCAATGTAATCAAATAAAAGTATGCTGCTCTTCGAGTTAGTTAGTAATTGATTTAATCTCGATATCTCAAAAACTGCATATACAAAACAATCGAAGCATCACATAGAATAAAATTAGAGACCAGTGGCGCGCCGTCATTGGAAGCGGTGGATGTGCCGCTTCCCTTGTATCTTCTAAAAAAATAAATACATATTAATTTTAATTATATGAAAATAATCGCACAATATTTTATTATAACCGCATTATGTATCTTATTACAAATTTCTATACTATACGTGAAAAAAAGATAAGATTGCTATTGAATATTCGAATATTAGTGGCGGAGTGGAAGCGCTGTATCGTCAGCATCCGAAAAGCCAGATTCGCGCACGCGCTTTACAAAGCACCAACCTCACTTTAGCTGGCGAAAGCTAGGACCTCGGGTGGATGCTACGCGTATACCGCATCGAATTCTATCCAGGACCGGTTCTGGGCTGTTAGCCGCCTGCCTGCTAGATATTTGGCCCCCCTCGCCCGATTACGTGAATCACGAGTAGATTTATAACTTAACCCAATCGATAAGAATTTACTGGTATGTTTTTACGATAGTTCTGTATAGTTGAATTTTCCTTAAATTTACGATTTATGTATCCGTTGTCATAAAAATTTGTCTTTCCACTTTTTTCCCGAGACTACAAATATTTGAGTACAAAGTAACTGGTTTCGACTTATTTCTACTTAAGAAGTAGTTAAATAATTAAGCGATTAGGGAATTGGGGACATAAACAAAACCCCGATGAAAGAGCCGGAATATTACTTAAACAAAAGCTTAACTGAACCATCTCTAGCCGAGTACAGTGGGGCCTGATTTCTTCGTATTATTAATGTAATAAAGACAGAAATTTTTCCAGTTCGATGAGAGTGAACGAAAAGTTGTAAATTTTGAAAAGTTCTGAGGACACTTGGTCCTAAAACGAATTACTCAGAAAACAAATGACTATTAAGTTTAACATATTTAGATCTTTACAGTTATGGTGAGAAACGTTTAAAATCTACAACAGCCCTGTCGCGTCCTTTGAGATATACTAGTGATGCGACAAAAGAGGCATTTCACATTGACCGGTATCGGCACCCTGGCGATTTGGCAGTCCGCGTGTATGCACGCTCTGCAACCGTCTTCGATTCCATCCATTAGCCACTCGTAGGTCTGATTCGACGGGATATGGCAAGGCTGATGGTGCATTGCCATCTCCCGTGTGTTACCAGAAGGACAATCTTCCAAGAGAGTACCTCCTGGGTGGCCTTTCTTTTAGAAGCTGGTCCTATTGAGGTGTTAGACACGTTAATGAAGGTTCCCTGTCAAAAATTTATGAAATAAAAAAAAACTGTACTTGTGATTAATATTATTAACACTAATTATAACATGTAAAATGTAATTAGTAAAAGTTGTTTTCAAAGATTAACCCCATTCGATAAGACCCATGCAGCCAGCCCGTTAGTCAGGCAGGAACTCGCGATCAATGTTTAATGGTTCAATGTTTAGTGGTTATAGACTAATGTTTTGTCTTATTGTGTATTCGTTATGTTTTTGGGAAAAGTAAAATTTATGAAAACGACAAATAAACGTCTACGTATATAGCCTACTATTTAGTAATGATAAGAAAACATATTCCGAAAATTTCTAGGAAACGTTATAAAACTTTTAGATAGACAACGAAATACAGTATATATAATAATGAAATACTTAGGATATTAAACAGTATATTATAGTATAAAGTATACTATTCAGATATTCAGATTTTCAGATATCATACAGTATAGGTCTACTACAGAACAGAACACTAAATACTATTATACAGTAGAGCGTCGATTATCCGAATCAATTGGGGACTGGGGTTCGGAAAAAACCGATATTTCAGATAACCGATTATGTACGAAAAAATATATTAACCTATCCCATGTTGAAATTTTTCTCCGTCGCGTGTCGCTTCGCGTTGAATTTTCGTCGATGTTAAGCCTAACGTAAACTTTTTAAAATAATAATTGTGACTATTGTATTGTTAAAAATTATTTCTTTATTTTGTACAAACAAAATACAGTGGAACCTCGGTATACGACCTTAATTCGTTCCCGATGTTTAGACTTATACCGAATTGGACGTATACCAAACCAACCTTTCCCATAAGAAGTAATGTAAAAATGATTAATCCGTTCTCGTGTAAAAAAATGGCTGGCTTTAAACACCTCGCTTTCCTGTCTAGTTCCTGCTTGATTTTTCTTGAGATCAGCGTGTATCTTTTTAGCTTTCTCGCAAATAATTGCTTCCGATACGCTGTCTCCAGCATTGCTTTTCAGTTATCCAAAGCAAAAGCGATTTTTCGACATGATCTAATGTCTTCAATCTCTGTTTAGAAATTGATTTAACCCGTTTCACAACGTTAGCAGATTTAATAATGTCTTTATTTTTCGCGATTGTCCATATCGTCGTTCTCGGAATACGGTAGGCAACAGTTAAAATCTCGAACACGCGTGCCA
>NW_019385105.1:487857-523383 GCF_000671375.1 Centruroides sculpturatus | reverse complement strand
TATGTACGAAAAAATATATTAATTTATCCCATGTTGAAATTTTTCTCTGTTGCGTGTCGCTTTGCGTTGAATTTTCATTGATGTTAAGCCTAACGAAGACTATTGTATCGTTAAAAATTATTTTTTTATTTTGTACGAACAAAATAAATATATTGAAAAATATAAAAACAATAAAAAATTATACTTCAGAAGTTAATTTAGTATCAAAAACGTAAAATATTTGAGTAGCCCAAGACATAGCCAAAGATTGCAGTGCCATAGCACTAACGAAAATTTAAATTTGCCGACTGGAATTCTTTCGGATAATTGACGTTTTAGATAATTGACTTTCGGATAATTGACGCTCTACTGTATTTCAACGCCCTGATCATAACAAATTATCATCTAGAGATTATATTTTCAATTGTCTTCATTGGATTATCTTCAAAATAGAAAGTGTTTTTCTAAATTATAAAATCTATAAATACATATTTTATAGATTCGTTTAAAAATAATTTGAAAAAGCTATCTCCATAGACTTGGGCAACAAACTACCTTAGAATAGTAAAAGGTTATCAAGGAAACAAAAATACAGTATATAATTCTGTAGCTCCATACGGTCTATGAATCAAATTCTTAGTGATTATTTCAAAGAGTATAGGAACTTCCGGATTTAGAGACTCCATCGAAATAACGCTATTGATATTAGTTAAACTAAAATAACCAAATGCTTAATATTGTTTTAATTATGATGTTTATCCTTATTACTTTTCGCCCGGGTAACGTATGGCAAATATTCTAGTATTTTATTTGTTAATTAATTGTTTCATAATATTTTAATTTTAAAAAAGTCAAATAATTTGTAAAACAAACAATTTATAAAAGTAAAATAGTAACAAGATTTTAAAAAAACGATTGTAATTAAACAGATTATTATCAATATATATTGTATAAATTGAATACAGATCATATTTTTTAATTTTAAATATTTTCCTGAAACGATTTAATTTATGTTTGTTAATTTGATTAAAATTTTTCCTTAAAATTTCTTATCAGATTTATTTTTATTGTAAATATCTTACGGCTAAGGTAATTCTATTAAACAATATGTAATAAAAGATATTAGATATATGTACTTTTAATTATTTTAGGAAAACATTTAATAAATACTTAAGTCAAAAAATTTACTATTGGTAATCTCATAGAAAAGATTCCTTATGAGATTAAAGATTTTTTACTTAAGTAGTTTTTAAATGTTTTCCTAAAATAATTAAAAGTATACTTATCACTTATTAAAGAGATTCATGCAGTGAATTTGTTAGCGTTAACATTTATCCAGGCGCAAAAGGGATATTTCCAATATATCACGAGTATATTCATTAAGCTGCATGCAAGAACTTTAATCCAGCTTTAGTTCCACTGCAATGTTTACAGTAAAATTAATTAACTTTTTTTAAGAAAAGAAATATGTAAATTGCGCGGTAATTTAGTTTTTGATTGGCGCCAAGCTTCATAGAATCGATTCTTCCAATTCCGGAGATAAAATTCATATTTGAGATCTTGCGTGTTAAAGTGGAAAGAACAACATTATTTAAATTATCATTATTATAAAACCTATTCTTGCTATATTTATTATATTATGTTTCGTTTTCATCATTGACGATTGTAAAATCAAAATATTGATCAAATCTGAAAAACGTTGCAGATGTCCATCGACCTGCAGAAATAAATATTCAGCCAAGTTTTAATTCTATACAAAAATATCCATTTTATTAGTATGTCAATTTTCTTTTGTCCTAATAAACGGTAATAAGTGATAAAATTAAATTTCTTTGATTTATTATCAGTTAATGTTCTATGTGTTGTATATTTATTTTATGCGCCTTCGTATATACTGTATGTACTGTACTTATCTGGCTGAAGTCGCGTAAAATATTCTCGGGCAAAACAGAAATTGCGAATGGAAAAAGTTTCAGAAGCTCTGGTGTAGACGATTGGGAGTGGCTTTATAGATAACACATAGCATACCAGGCGTCAACGACCTAAAAGCTCTTCTCATTCGCCTTATCAGCTCTCCAACAAGCGGTAACAGAGTCACGTTGTCTGATCCATTGATTGTCGAACCGCTCTGTGAGCCACTGAAGCACGTTTCCGTAGGAATGGGCTGGCGCTGATACCATATGCGCCAGCTCATTCCTACGGAAACGGATACTGATACCATCCTGATGATACTAAACCTTCCATAGTTTCTTCGCTAAACCGGCTGCGATCGATTAAAACAGGATCAACAACCTACTCATTCTGATGCCATACCAGACGCATAGTGTAAAACATATCTGGTATCATGTGTTTCGCGTACATCTGTGGTATACATTATTGCAGTAATTACAAACACCATTCTGGAAAAAAATGCCTAGTCAGTCCTTAAAATGGGCTCAAACAATTCTGGTTCGTCCTTGCGTAAATTTAATATCACACTGCACCAGTGCTGTCCGTCATCCCTTTGCATGTTGTGCCAGCTGCGGATAGCAGTTGAATGAGTGTATGGCGTGGCAATTTGAACCTCGATGTATTTGTGACTGCTGCGGTCCCTATTGCCTCACTGTTTTATGTATGTACTGCACGTATGCGGATATACATGAAAGTATGCCAAAACTTCAATATTGTGAAGACGAGAGGACCATGATCCTGACGATCCAACAAGTTTCCATCAAGCAGCGTATTATGTTCAGAATCGATATACGTATAAATTTTGAAGTACAGTAGTTGGAAAACAATTTTGTGATCTACGTGCTGCTTCTCTCGCGTTTCCTTCACCTTAAGATAAAATCATTTCACAGAGTATAAGGTAATGTTACACTGCGAATTAGCAGATTGCATAACATTGTTTTTTGACATGGCATCGAGTGTCGCCATGCCGAGATCATATTTTTAATTTGAATCTTATTATTACTGTATATGTTTGGAAAATTTTCGTATTGCCTTCGAACTAATGCGCAATTTACACATGCCCCTGTTTGAATGAATTAATTTATTTTACTGTAAACATCGCATTGGAACTAATGCATCATATGCAGTATACTCGTGCAATGCTTAAAAGATTTCTTTTGTACCTCGTTAAATGTTAAAGTGAACATCCCGAATAATGTATCGTTCCCTGTAGGATTTTCATTTCCTTAAGAAATTAACGCATGATTAAATAAATATAAAGTATATTAAGCATTAATAAAAACGTATTAATTATTTACTAAAACTGATAATAAATTTGTTTAAAGTATAAATTGCATTATTATAAAGCAGTTTAATTATAAAACAAATATATAAGGTACTGCCTGTTGGTAATAAATGCCTATGCGTATTTACACCTAAAATCTAAAAGTATAAACATAGGTCATAAAACCTACAGGAAAAGAATTAAAATCTGTTTTATTTTCGTGCCTAGGGAAAGATATACAAAATCAACGCTATTTCTAGCCACGCAATAAATTTGAAACGTAGTTAAGATTTACATGATAACATGAAGACAATTTAGAATTGTGATATCTTGAAGGTCATTCAAGAAATGATTTTTCGTGTTATTAATGGGCTACCAATGCTTTCGAATTAGATTTGTGCTAAAAATTTGAATAAAATGGCATTTTAATCTCTACTACTGAATTGTAGAAACTCTCTCCTCTCTCTGCACGAGTGAAAAATCGCGAAGAATTAAAGCTTTCAGGAATTGGCAGATATTCTTTTTATTTTGGTCGTGTAAATGGAAAGGCAGCATAAGTTAGTAGTCTTTATCAGGAAGCCTTTCCTAGTCGTCAAATTTCAGATAGGAGAACGTTGACCCGTGTTTATCAATGTCTTAAAGAACAAGGACCATTTTCTGTAGTGCGAATAGATGGAGGAAAATTAATAACGCCCAAAACGTCGGAAATAAAGACGTTAATCTTAATAAGTAATCCGTATTTTAGCTTAAGAACACTTGCTCGTGAATACGAACTTTTTCGGACAATTTTAATTTTACACGAAAATCATCTTCACCCCTACCATTTTCAATACTGCCAATAAATTTTGCATAAATTCGTGGTAAAATCTCTGTTTCTGTCCAACGCTCTCTTCAAGGATGAAATGATATTTACAAGAAACGAGATAGTCAATTTTCATAACCAGCACGGTTGAGCTGAGAAAAATCCACGGGAAATTTTTTCTATTTCAGTGTAATTCATTAGAGGAAGGTAAGATTCATTGGATATCGATTAACTGGCCCTTATGTTTCGCCGATCCTCATTTTAGTATTATAGCAAAGAAGTACTACGCTGATCGGAAAGATGGATACGAATGGATGACCGACCAAATCACCCGATTTAAATCCTTTTTTATTTTTATTTTTAGCTTCATTTTAAATCCCTTTTCTACTTCCATACCAGTAGTAGCTGTTGAAGAACTAGAAGAGCGGGTCGAAAATGCATAAAATGCTATTAGAAATCAGTCTTAAAATTTAGAGCGCGTAGAGCATCAATGTTATTATGTATCAACAGTCATGTAACTAAAAATGCCGGCCTCTTTAACATCTCTGATGTAAGAGAGTAAAATAAAATAAAATAAAATAGGTTCTATGACTGCTTAAAATATAAATTTTCATAAAACTTTGAAAAGCCCTAATAAACATAAGTCATAGACCTATATTTATTAGGGCTTTTCCTTTAATTTTTAGATAGCATACGCCTTTTTTATCAACAGTTACGGTTTACCCTTCATATCAAAATATTTTATTATAAAAGAAGTAATATACTAAAAAATGTATATTAAAAATGTCCACATGTGATCGTTAATTCTTCTAGAAAGATTAACAACAGTGATCGTTGATTTTTTAAAGAAAAATGTAATTGATACTTATGAATAAATTGAATTTTTAAAGAAAAACTTAATTTATTCATCAGTATTAATTACAAATTATATAATAATATTAATTAAATTTATATATGTTTAAAATGATTATATTTTGTAACAAAAAATAAATTTTCTTGAATATCCTGTTCTTTCTAGGCCTCTACTATTTTGGTATATAAAAAAGTTCTAACAATGAAAGTAATTGCAGAGAGGTTTTCTTGAAATCGCTTTAATCTTATCTCTTAAAAGATTATAGAATATCACACAGTAGTGATAAAGAAATATTACATTATACTCATTCTACTGAATCTATATATCTGGCATGTTTCAATGCATTCTTATTGTTAGAATATTGCAGGTCTCAGATCAGAATTTATGCAAGTTTTCTCCAAATTCTGCTATACACCATTCACATTCAATATTTTAAGTCAACTTAAAAGAAAAAGACAACTTAATAAACAGAATGTAAACGAAAATGACTTAAATTACAAAAAGTGGATCAGCTTAATTCGCTTAAATACAAGCATAAGTCGTTTTTTTTTTTGACGTCATAAAGCTTTCAACGTCGTGTTAGATAAAAGGTCGATTAAAAATTATTATTTGAAATTAATTATTTATATTTTAAATTACTTAAAATTAATCACTTTATAATGATTTTTCGAAAATAAGCGAAAATTTAATTTTATTGAAAATGTAACATTCGAGGGGTATAATAAATATGTGTGTATCATGATAATATTGAAACTTAAGACTTTTAAAAAACACTATCACATGAATAGATACATGCATTGAAGTGTTTATTTACATTCAAATGTATATTCATTCATTAATATATTTAAATTTAGTCTATA
This sequence comes from Centruroides sculpturatus, assembly GCF_000671375.1. Classification (NCBI taxonomy): domain Eukaryota; kingdom Metazoa; phylum Arthropoda; class Arachnida; order Scorpiones; family Buthidae; genus Centruroides; species Centruroides sculpturatus. The sequence goes on along the minus strand of NW_019385105.1, from coordinate 517,675 downwards.
TTCAAATTGCTATTAACATACTCCCTATCTGTGGTTTGGTGCATGAAGTGCCATTGTCAATGTTTAAGTTGCACCAATGGCTTTTTCTACACAAAAATATTAGTTTTTGACAGGGACGTTGATGTTCCTTCCTGCTTATATTTTAATATTTGTATTTCTTGCATACAAGAGTTTTCAAACCCACAAGAGAAGTACACTTGATAACACTAACCTACATTTGCTCAACGCAAAATCCTACGTTTGGTAATTCAAAGATAACGATAATAAAGAGTTTTTAATATTTAATAGTTATAATAGAGCGTTACCTTACACGATATTTGAATACTTTTTCAGTTTTTAAATGAAAGATTTGCTTATTAAATTATTTATATTCATAATTTGTACTGATTTTATAATCTAAATTTAAAAGTTATTGATGCCGTCTTTTACTAACAAAAATAAAAGTTCATATAAGAAATTAACGTAATATTATGAATATTTATTATTTATAAAAATTAGTGATTTTCGAGTTCAACACTCATAAAATATTTATGACTTTATTTCTGGTTTTATTACAATGTCTTGATTTTCTTATAGATTAAAGTCTATAAATCTGATAAGTCTTTAGGTCATTATCAATTATTTAAACTTATTTTTGTTTTATTTCTAATTAAATATTAACAACAAAACTGTAAAAAAATATATATAATATAAATGGTAACGCAATAAAACTAAAAATCTTGTTTTATTGCGTTACCATTTATATTTTATTTTTTATTTTTTGGTTACGTTTGTCTAAATGTAATTAATATATTTATAATAATTAAATATCATACTTAGTTAGACATATTTTATTCTTTATGATGCTTGTAAATACTGTGTAAGGTTTGTATTGCCTTTCACTACACTGTCCCAATATATTTTTATAGTGAAGCTATTATTATATAAATTTACAAAATACAAAAAAATGTGTCTTCTCATTTGTCCTTTCACACTCCATGTATTTATTTTTTAATATTGTGCCATCGCCAGAGGAATCTTTTAACGTTTTACATATTGAGGCAGGCAAGTTGCCTCAAATGAACTGTTATTTCCTCATGTGCGTGTGAAAGGACAATTGAGAAGACGCATTTTTCTTATTCTCTATTTAAGAATTTTCTTAAATTTTGTAAATTTAAAAATTTTTGTCCTAGTAATTTTATCAAACTGTTATTTCATATAATTGCACAATACAACTAATATGCATTTACTTTCACGTACACTAACTTATGCTTAACATTTCTCAATAAATATTGTATTTATGTTTCATACTTTCACATTCACTCTATCTGCTCAGTACACTTTCCTAATCTTTCTTGTTTTTTTCTCATTCCGCCTACCATTGGCAAAATGGATAAATTTAACTCAACACAGTTAGAGCGGGTTCGTGCCTGACGCCCACCATTGGACAAGCGGTCTTCGTACCCTAAACACTGTGAGTTCGGTCGTGGGTTCGCGCCTCGCTCGGACAGGTTGGCCGCGTGGAGTTTTACAGGTTTACTCCACGTCTGTAACGCCAAAATAGGGGCTAATTTCCCTTAAAAAGACTTCCAGGAAAGCAGATCGCCTAAGTGTTGCGTTGCCATAACTTAACAAACAAACATCGTGCCTGACCAACGGGTTAGTCATTTGGCGTTTACCGGGGTTTCCTTCACGTTTTTAACATCTAAATATGGGCCAGCTTCAATTACTTTATCCCATTTAACCTACAAACCTATCATTCTCGTCTCCTCACTCTCTTCTTTTCTTTACTCTTGTGTAGGTTCTCCCCTTAATAATAATATAATTACAGGTATACAAAATACTAGTAAGTTCTTCAAATCTAAAAAGGACGGCCGTATGACCAGCAGCAGTAGAAGGCCCAACCAACCACTCTGAAAAACCGGAGATCGAATCTGGACGGTCGAAAAAACTGATGTGTCCTGGGTATGTTGAGCCCCATCTCTCACCACTAGGTTGCCTCATTGTGGCCTTTTAATGTCCACAGAGTGGAAAGAGCCAGAAGCCCAATTTTTCCAATAAGATTTAAAGTAATTTTATAAACTATATATATGTTATACTAACTAATTCACATATAATATTAAGTATTTGGCAAAACGAAAATCTATAATATAGAAAAATTTTGCCCCCATTAAAATCGTCATACGTTTTACATCTTACTTAATGAACTTGATCATTGTTTTAACAAAAGTTGACAATCAATCAAATGGCCTAATTCTAATAAATATTTGATGAATATGTATTGAGTGCAAGTAAAATAAGTAAAATTTCGGATAATGAACTTAAAAAAGTTCATATATTTTTGAATAAAAATGTATAATTCATGAATATGAGTAATCACGAAACAATCGGTTCGACAATTTATAATTTACTCAGAAAATTAAATAACATTATGTAATTACAATTAAAACAACATCACATAATCGTATTATTATTATTAAAATAAATAAATATATTAATATAACTTATTGGATATTCATTTTATATACAGGGAATAAGCATGGAACCATGAGAATTGTGTTAATCTTCGTTTATTCTTTTACACGTAAAATATTACGCTGAGTTATAAAGAGAAAGGAATTCAACTTTATCGATGGTGAGGGCCTGCAGCTAGCGTAAAGTTGCTAAAAAGCTTAACAAATTGCATTCAGATTTACCATTTATCACATAAAGCTGTCTGGATGCAGCCCGTTAAGGGGCTACTCATAAATTACGTAACGCAGATATGAATGGGGGTTTGCATGTGTTCGTTACGATGCATTACAAGGGGTTGAGGGTGTTTGCAAAATTGCTAGGACTTCAACCCTTGGGTAACAGAGTGATTCATTTTTTTCTAAAATGTTGCATAATGAACCGTACTATTTATGTCACTGTTTTGTACATTAATAAAATAAAGTAACATTATGTTACTTAGTACATTTAAGGGGATCTAGGATGCGTTACCTAATTTTGGGGTGAGTGTGTACAGTACGACAACGTTATGGAGGTAGAATAAAAATAGTGTTACGTAATTTATTACATGATCCCTACGCAGGGGCGGACTAAGGCCTAGGCAACCTAGGCACGTGCCTAGGGCCCGTAATTTTTGGGGCCCCAAAAATTAGGTTTTTAATTTTTTAATTTTAAAAATAGGCCCGGAATTACAATGTTGCCTAGGGCCCGCTTTAGCCTTAGTCCGCCTCTGTCCCTACGTAAACTCTTCGATAACTTCACGCTAATTGTAAATAATTTAAAAAAAACAAATGATTTAATATTAAATTTACATGGAGAAGAATACTTTTTAAAAAATATTACTGAAATTTACTAAAGATATATTGTTTTTTTTACATTAAAAAAATTAATAACTTCAGGAAAAAAAGTAAAATAAATAAAATTATCATTTTTTACTTAAATCGTTATTTAAAAAATAGAATAAATTTGTAAAAAAATTTCCTTAAAAATAGGCATTACTGTATAATTCTTAAAGAAATTGTATTGTTTTAAACCCGCGAAATTTCAGCATATATTATATTTTTTGAAGTTTGACGAGCCTGTATAATATAATAAACAGAATTGTTATAATAATTATAGAATTATACTGGAATACATTTTGGATTTAAAGAAGACCAAAAGAAAAGTTAAAATAGTAGTCTATACTTTGAAAAATATTTAGGTTAAGTCTTCACATAAAATAGAAAAGAAAATTAATGTAGTTGAATTTCTTATTTTGATAAAATAAAAACAATAATTTTGAGGGTTTTATTTTTCATATTGCTAAAGGCAAACAATTGAAAACGAATTTTTTCTATCTGTTGTTTACAGAAAATCATATTATTTGTCCTGTTTTTGAAGATTGGAGTGGAGGATGAGGGGGAAGGATCACTCCTCCATGTATTTCACTAAATATCTTTATACATACACATGATTAAATTCTACATTTGCTTATATTTATCGGTTTTCGGAGTGGGTATGATAGGGAGGGGAACCACTTCCTAAAACATTATTAAAATGCATTGTCATCAGACTTACGTATGTTCTGATAGTTTGTTTTCTATCTTGATTAGAAGTAGACGAAATTGGAGTAGGAAGATTTAAAGACGAGGTACTGTACGTAGCAAGCTAAATAAAAGCGTTTAATATATAGTCGAACCTCTAAACGGCGGCCATATTTCGAAAACGTTTCTTTTTAAAAGAAACAAATAAGTTATTATTCGTTAATATTAATTTCTATCTTCCTGGATGACATACGAAATTTTATCAAAAAATTTCCATATGCTAATTTTTTTTAATTGTATTCAAAATATTTAAATAGTGTGGTTCTAAATGATTTGCTTTCCTTATTTATTTCTTATCAAAATAAAATATTTTTTTATATTAGCTTTATGTTAAATATCGAATGATAAATTTCCTTTATTGTCTAGTCAGGCCATTTTAAGATACCAATGAACGATTGATTGCTTCAATGAGGAAATGGTAAAAGGAAATTTCAATAAATCGATTTCACATTATTATTTAAACAATAATAATTCTAAATGTATATATATATTTTACACAATAAGATTGATGATGTTAATAATAGTTAATTTTTTGTAGAATTCATCTAAGAGTAAATCAGATTGGATTGATGGAATAAGGGAAAGTAATACATCCTTATCCCATCGATCTGCCAAGTCAGTGTCTCACAGGAGCATTTCCTACGAGGAACTGATCCCTATTTAAGTGCTAGAAATGTAAATAACACCCGGTAAATTCTATGAGGCCAGCCCATTGGTAGGATGCAAATCCGTGACCACCTCCCACTATTCAGTAGTTTTATCTGTTTGGCAACTGGTGAAGTGAAATATAAATTTAATGTTTGTATTCAACTTATAACATGTTTAATTGCTACTTTAAAATTGTTTAATAATATCTTTTTTTCATACAATGTTCAATTATGGGATTTTAATATACTGAATAATTAAATAATTAGATGGGAAATTATTTGTCAATTGTAATTAATATACGAGTAAGCTTTAAATTTTCGTAACATTAATTATACGAACAAAAATAAGAATGCAAATGAATTATAAAATAAAAATTGAATAAAAAGCTGGAGAAATAAGAAAGCAAAGAAAGTATTTAAATGTTTATGGATATTCAATATTTTATTTTAAAACTAAATAATCGGAGTTATAAATTGATACTTTTTGTAGACAAATTGTTTCTCTTTTTTGCAAGTAATCGCTTAGGAAATGAAGAGGCAATTTACCAAAAAAGAATAGAAAATCGGCTCTTAATTTATCCTTTTTTCATACTAATATATAAAGGTCAATAACTTAAAACAGTCAAATTTTAACCTTTTCGGTGTTTTGCATTTCTCCACGTTTTAAGATCCCCTGATTCTAAAACATAAAAAAAAGGAACAAAATTCTTTATGTATGTTGTATGTCTGTGTTGGCCTATGGTTTGCTTTATATCTCAGGACGAAATTTGATGGAAATACTTATATATATATGGGGCATTGATGCTGTTATAGTTTAGATTATAAGTCAAGAAAGAGCTAGAAGAGATAGGGATCAGACTTAATAAAATTTTACTCATTACTGGCTTTATAATTTTATTAACACTTTGCCCTACTCCAAAATAGGGCTTTTGCTTTTTTTTTTTATAACTTATAGAAATTATACTTCAAAGTTTATCGGGACTCCTTCCTGATCCCTTTAATCTAAAATGTCCAGATATGTTAGGTTGAAATGCGGGATGCTTCTGTGTTGTGGGAGCTAAAAATGGGGTAGACCGCCGACATACATATACGAGTATATAATAATAAAAACTAATTCATTAACCCCTTCAATATTTGTCACGATACTTGTGTTGCCTGATTATGCATAAAATGCAACCATGCTTCTGAGATATCATTTTCGAAAAATGTTTACAAAATCCTTGGACAGTTGTTAATGGACAAGAAATATGATTTTAAAGGGGAATACAATTTTAAAATTCTTTCAATTGCAGGCATCAATGCCAACCATCTAGTCTTGCTGTATCCAAGCAAGTGCTTGTATTCCACTTCTGCATCTTCACAGAATTCTTTTAATAATTCTACTCTTATTGTAATTAAATATATGAAAATGACCGTAAATTTTAATTATGATGCACTCAATATCAATCGAAAGTTGATCCGCTGCTGACTATATAGTGTTGCGTATTATATGTGCAGCACATCCTACACCAAACTTTTGCAACTGAAGATGTATTTTTAGCCTATTGTACACATTATTTGTTCCTCTTTTAATAAGACCATCAAAATTTGTATTTGCATTATCGGCACAAAGTGCTACAACTTTCTTTTCTAATTTATTTTTCTCAATCATTTCAATAAGTGAGTTGCCAATTTATATCTTTTTTTTTTTTTTCCCTGTCGGTACTAAGAGGGCCTTTTTCCATATTCATTTTGAGTTCGGCCAGGTCCACAATGGGAACAACCAGATAGCGAAGGACAGAACCCGACTTATGCCGAACAGACTATTCCCCGAAAAATTCCTGGGGTTATTTTGACCGCCCGGATTCGATCCCGGATACCCAAAACGGTAGACTGACTCCTTATAACTACATCAGACATCCGCATGCATTTTTAAATATTTATAAATAATATCTTTCTTTTATATTATTACTCTTCCGGCTGTTATATATAACAGAGGAAAGTATGACGATCGGTCAAAAAATTACCTCCCTCAAGATTTTTAATTTTTTGGACTTAGAACACTTTGAAACGTCGAGAAATGCTAACAAAGTCGGGGCTAATTTCTGTATACTGTATGTGGATGTTAGTGTGTGTGTAGTACGATTTTGTTCACGCTGTTTGAAGCTTAATAACTCCTGTGTCTTTTGTCGAAAATTTCTGAAATTTTGCAGGGAGGTTTGCGCATTAGGAGGATTGATAATGATAAATTTTGGTGTTTTACTCTTAGTCGCTATTGTTTAAACATATCTTGAGCTCTTTTGATTCATATCCGAGAGTTAACAAATACCGTAACTATTTTGGATCATTTATGCAACGCTAACTAACAAACAAGGAAACTTCCTAGTAAAAATTTCCTAGTATACTGTAGTTGAATATATTAACATTAGGAAAAATGAAAGTAGTTCAAGTCTCTAAATTTATTTAATGTAGGAAAATCGGTTAATCAAATTGCTTTTTAAATAAATGTGTATGTTATCTAGTTAAATAGGGAATTTGATTCAATCGATGAGTGTTATCTAATTAGCCTTCAGACTTAAACAAAATCAGATACAAATCTATTGTTATTACTAGGCCTGCCTGTGTGGGCCGGATACCTCGCTCCGTTCGCCTATAGAGTTAAGATTGTAAAATTGACCTTGTATATCTCCGGTTACAGGTCGAATTTTAAAATTCTGTTTGCGTCATGACCTAGACCGAGATGGATTCTATTTGTTTGCAAAAAATGTTTTAAATCGGTTAAGCAGTTTCAGAGGAATTAACCGTCGCACAAACGTCAAAGTCGTCGCTAAAAGAACTCCGCTCAATTATTCTATATACTTAAAACATTTAATTCAACTTTTAAACATTTCAACTAAGATTTAATTGTAATTTATGTATATATTCAAAGTGTCCCACAATTCTGCAACCATAGGAATTGTGTTAATCTTTGTTTATTCTTTTACAGTTAAAGCGTAGTACTGAGTAAAGAAGAACAAATTAAATTTCGTAATTCTTTTCGTCCAATAATCCTTTTAATTTTTTGAAGAATTTGAAGACTAATTTCACCAAATTTATTAAATTAATAAATAAATAACCCAAAAATTGAAAATAAAAATGAACCAAAAACCGACGTAAAGTATACCACTTTCCCATACATTAAGGGTTTGTACGAAGAAATTAATAATGAAATAAACAAAATAAACTTTAAGCTTGCACCTAAGTAAGAAACGATATCTACTAAGTTAAAGCATCTACGTCCATTAAAAGATCGAAAACTAACATCTGAAGTTAAAAACATTGTATATAAAATTCCTTGTATCTGCTGTAATAATCAGAAATATTATATAGGCGAAACTAAAAGAAAAATGAAAGATTAAAGGAACATATTGCAGACTTTAAATATCATCGGATAAATTCAGCTTTCTATGATCATTCTACGCTAAATGATTGTAACATAGATAAAGATAACGTAAAAATCCTTCATAGAGAAAAAGAAACATATAATCGTAAATTTAAAGAAAGTATAGAAATTCTTAAGAATAAGGAATGTATAAATAGCAATTTAAGTGTAAAAATAAACGAAAATTGGCTAGAAATATTATAAGGGAATTTTTGGGGGTTTTGATGGTTCATGGAAATTTTTAAATAAAAAGTGGTTAAGAGTGGTTTTTAAAAATTATGAAAAACATAGGTCTATAGATATTTTCTTAAAATTGTAAGAAGGGGACTTCAAATCATAAATTAAAATATTGATTACTAGCAGACCCTGCCAGTCGATGTTGTGACTCAAAATGTATCTATTATAAATGTATAACACTTCCCCCGTGGGGGAATTTTTCGAAAAATTNTAAATATCTTACGGCTAAGGTAATTCTATTAAACAATATGTAATAAAAGATATTAGATATATGTACTTTTAATTATTTTAGGAAAACATTTAATAAATACTTAAGTCAAAAAATTTACTATTGGTAATCTCATAGAAAAGATTCCTTATGAGATTAAAGATTTTTTACTTAAGTAGTTTTTAAATGTTTTCCTAAAATAATTAAAAGTATACTTATCACTTATTAAAGAGATTCATGCAGTGAATTTGTTAGCGTTAACATTTATCCAGGCGCAAAAGGGATATTTCCAATATATCACGAGTATATTCATTAAGCTGCATGCAAGAACTTTAATCCAGCTTTAGTTCCACTGCAATGTTTACAGTAAAATTAATTAACTTTTTTTAAGAAAAGAAATATGTAAATTGCGCGGTAATTTAGTTTTTGATTGGCGCCAAGCTTCATAGAATCGATTCTTCCAATTCCGGAGATAAAATTCATATTTGAGATCTTGCGTGTTAAAGTGGAAAGAACAACATTATTTAAATTATCATTATTATAAAACCTATTCTTGCTATATTTATTATATTATGTTTCGTTTTCATCATTGACGATTGTAAAATCAAAATATTGATCAAATCTGAAAAACGTTGCAGATGTCCATCGACCTGCAGAAATAAATATTCAGCCAAGTTTTAATTCTATACAAAAATATCCATTTTATTAGTATGTCAATTTTCTTTTGTCCTAATAAACGGTAATAAGTGATAAAATTAAATTTCTTTGATTTATTATCAGTTAATGTTCTATGTGTTGTATATTTATTTTATGCGCCTTCGTATATACTGTATGTACTGTACTTATCTGGCTGAAGTCGCGTAAAATATTCTCGGGCAAAACAGAAATTGCGAATGGAAAAAGTTTCAGAAGCTCTGGTGTAGACGATTGGGAGTGGCTTTATAGATAACACATAGCATACCAGGCGTCAACGACCTAAAAGCTCTTCTCATTCGCCTTATCAGCTCTCCAACAAGCGGTAACAGAGTCACGTTGTCTGATCCATTGATTGTCGAACCGCTCTGTGAGCCACTGAAGCACGTTTCCGTAGGAATGGGCTGGCGCTGATACCATATGCGCCAGCTCATTCCTACGGAAACGGATACTGATACCATCCTGATGATACTAAACCTTCCATAGTTTCTTCGCTAAACCGGCTGCGATCGATTAAAACAGGATCAACAACCTACTCATTCTGATGCCATACCAGACGCATAGTGTAAAACATATCTGGTATCATGTGTTTCGCGTACATCTGTGGTATACATTATTGCAGTAATTACAAACACCATTCTGGAAAAAAATGCCTAGTCAGTCCTTAAAATGGGCTCAAACAATTCTGGTTCGTCCTTGCGTAAATTTAATATCACACTGCACCAGTGCTGTCCGTCATCCCTTTGCATGTTGTGCCAGCTGCGGATAGCAGTTGAATGAGTGTATGGCGTGGCAATTTGAACCTCGATGTATTTGTGACTGCTGCGGTCCCTATTGCCTCACTGTTTTATGTATGTACTGCACGTATGTGGATATACATGAAAGTATGCCAAAACTTCGATATTGTGAAGACGAGAGGACCATGATCCTGACGATCCAACAAGTTTCCATCAAGCAGCGTATTATGTTCAGAATCGATATACGTATAAATTTTGAAGTACAGTAGTTGGAAAACAATTTTGTGATCTACGTGCTGCTTCTCTCGCGTTTCCTTCACCTTAAGATAAAATCATTTCACAGAGTATAAGGTAATGTTACACTGCGAATTAGCAGATTGCATAACATTGTTTTTTGACATGGCATCGAGTGTCGCCATGCCGAGGTCATATTTTTAATTTGAATCTTATTATTACTGTATATGTTTGGAAAATTTTCGTATTGCCTTCGAACTAATGCGCAATTTACACATGCCCCTGTTTGAATGAATTAATTTATTTTACTGTAAACATCGCATTGGAACTAATGCATCATATGCAGTATACTCGTGCAATGCTTAAAAGATTTCTTTTGTACCTCGTTAAATGTTAAAGTGAACATCCCGAATAATGTATCGTTCCCTGTAGGATTTTCATTTCCTTAAGAAATTAACGCATGATTAAATAAATATAAAGTATATTAAGCATTAATAAAAACGTATTAATTATTTACTAAAACTGATAATAAATTTGTTTAAAGTATAAATTGCATTATTATAAAGCAGTTTAATTATAAAACAAATATATAAGGTACTGCCTGTTGGTAATAAATGCCTAAGCGTATTTACACCTAAAATCTAAAAGTATAAACATAGGTCATAAAACCTACAGGAAAAGAATTAAAATCTGTTTTATTTTCGTGCCTAGGGAAAGATATACAAAATCAACGCTATTTCTAGCCACGCAATAAATTTGAAACGTAGTTAAGATTTACATGATAACATGAAGACAATTTAGAATTGTGATATCTTGAAGGTCATTCAAGAAGTGATTTTTCGTGTTATTAATGGGCTACCAATGCTTTCGAATTAGATTTGTGCTAAAAATTTGAATAAAATGGCATTTTAATCTCTACTACTGAATTGTAGAAACTCTCCTCTCTCTGCACGAGTGAAAAATCGCGAAGAATTAAAGCTTTCAGGAATTGGCAGATATTCTTTTTATTTTGGTCGTGTAAATGGAAAGGCAGCATAAGTTAGTAGTCTTTATCAGGAAGCCTTTCCTAGTCGTCAAATTTCAGATAGGAGAACGTTGACCCGTGTTTATCAATGTCTTAAAGAACAAGGACCATTTTCTGTAGTGCGAATAGATGGAGGAAAATTAATAACGCCCAAAACGTCGGAAATAAAGACGTTAATCTTAATAAGTAATCCGTATTTTAGCTTAAGAACACTTGCTCGTGAATACGAACTTTTTCGGACAATTTTAATTTTACACGAAAATCATCTTCACCCCTACCATTTTCAATACTGCCAATAAATTTTGCATAAATTCGTGGTAAAATCTCTGTTTCTATCCAACGCTCTCTTCAAGGATGAAATGATATTTACAAGAAACGAGATAGTCAATTTTCATAACCAGCACGGTTGAGCTGAGAAAAATCCACGGGAAATTTTTTCTATTTCAGTGTAATTCATTAGAGGAAGGTAAGATTCATTGGATATCGATTAACTGGCCCTTATGTTTCGCCGATCCTCATTTTAGTATTATAGCAAAGAAGTACTACGCTGATCGGAAAGATGGATACGAATGGATGACCGACCAAATCACCCGATTTAAATCCTTTTTTATTTTTATTTTTAGCTTCATTTTAAATCCCTTTTCTACTTCCATACCAGTAGTAGCTGTTGAAGAACTACAAGAGCGGGTCGAAAATGCATAAAATGCTATTAGAAATCAGTCTTAAAATTTAGAGCGCGTAGAGCATCAATGTTATTATGTATCAACAGTCATGTAACTAAAAATGCCGGCCTCTTTAACATCTCTGATGTAAGAGAGTAAAATAAAATAAAATAAAATAGGTTCTATGACTGCTTAAAATATAAATTTTCATAAAACTTTGAAAAGCCCTAATAAACATAAGTCATAGACCTATATTTATTAGGGCTTTTCCTTTAATTTTTAGATAGCATACGCCTTTTTTATCAACAGTTACGGTTTACCCTTCATATCAAAATATTTTATTATAAAAGAAGTAATATACTAAAAAATGTATATTAAAAATGTCCACATGTGATCGTTAATTCTTCTAGAAAGATTAACAACAGTGATCGTTGATTTTTTAAAGAAAAATGTAATTGATACTTATGAATAAATTGAATTTTTAAAGAAAAACTTAATTTATTCATCAGTATTAATTACAAATTATATAATAATATTAATTAAATTTATATATGTTTAAAATGATTATATTTTGTAACAAAAAATAAATTTTCTTGAATATCCTGTTCTTTCTAGGCCTCTACTATTTTGGTATATAAAAAAGTTCTAACAATGAAAGTAATTGCAGAGAGGTTTTCTTGAAATCGCTTTAATCTTATCTCTTAAAAGATTATAGAATATCACACAGTAGTGATAAAGAAATATTACATTATACTCATTCTACTGAATCTATATATCTGGCATGTTTCAATGCATTCTTATTGTTAGAATATTGCAGGTCTCAGATCAGAATTTATGCAAGTTTTCTCCAAATTCTGCTATACACCATTCACATTCAATATTTTAAGTCAACTTAAAAGAAAAAGACAACTTAATAAACAGAATGTAAACGAAAATGACTTAAATTACAAAAAGTGGATCAGCTTAATTCGCTTAAATACAAGCATAAGTCGTTTTTTTTTCGTCATAAAGCTTTCAACGTCGTGTTAGATAAAAGGTCGATTAAAAATTATTATTTGAAATTAATTATTTATATTTTAAATTACTTAAAATTAATCACTTTATAATGATTTTTCGAAAATAAGCGAAAATTTAATTTTATTGAAAATGTAACATTCGAGGGGTATAATAAATATGTGTGTATCATGATAATATTGAAACTTAAGACTTTTAAAAAACACTATCACATGAATAGATACATGCATTGAAGTGTTTATTTACATTCAAATGTATATTCATTCATTAATATATTTAAATTTAGTCTATATTCAAATTGCTATTAACATACTCCCTATCTGTGGTTTGGTGCATGAAGTGCCATTGTCAATGTTTAAGTTGCACCAATGGCTTTTTCTACACAAAAATATTAGTTTTTGACAGGGACGTTGATGTTCCTTCCTGCTTATATTTTAATATTTGTATTTCTTGCATACAAGAGTTTTCAAACCCACAAGAGAAGTACACTTGATAACACTAACCTACATTTGCTCAACGCAAAATCCTACGTTTGGTAATTCAAAGATAACGATAATAAAGAGTTTTTAATATTTAATAGTTATAATAGAGCGTTACATATTGTGAAGACGAGAGGACCATGATCCTGACGATCCAACAAGTTTCCATCAAGCAGCGTATTATGTTCAGAATCGATATACGTATAAATTTTGAAGTACAGTAGTTGGAAAACAATTTTGTGATCTACGTGCTGCTTCTCTCGCGTTTCCTTCACCTTAAGATAAAATCATTTCACAGAGTATAAGGTAATGTTACACTGCGAATTAGCAGATTGCATAACATTGTTTTTTGACATGGCATCGAGTGTCGCCATGCCGAGATCATATTTTTAATTTGAATCTTATTATTACTGTATATGTTTGGAAAATTTTCGTATTGCCTTCGAACTAATGCGCAATTTACACATGCCCCTGTTTGAATGAATTAATTTATTTTACTGTAAACATCGCATTGGAACTAATGCATCATATGCAGTATACTCGTGCAATGCTTAAAAGATTTCTTTTGTACCTCGTTAAATGTTAAAGTGAACATCCCGAATAATGTATCGTTCCCTGTAGGATTTTCATTTCCTTAAGAAATTAACGCATGATTAAATAAATATAAAGTATATTAAGCATTAATAAAAACGTATTAATTATTTACTAAAACTGATAATAAATTTGTTTAAAGTATAAATTGCATTATTATAAAGCAGTTTAATTATAAAACAAATATATAAGGTACTGCCTGTTGGTAATAAATGCCTATGCGTATTTACACCTAAAATCTAAAAGTATAAACATAGGTCATAAAACCTACAGGAAAAGAATTAAAATCTGTTTTATTTTCGTGCCTAGGGAAAGATATACAAAATCAACGCTATTTCTAGCCACGCAATAAATTTGAAACGTAGTTAAGATTTACATGATAACATGAAGACAATTTAGAATTGTGATATCTTGAAGGTCATTCAAGAAATGATTTTTCGTGTTATTAATGGGCTACCAATGCTTTCGAATTAGATTTGTGCTAAAAATTTGAATAAAATGGCATTTTAATCTCTACTACTGAATTGTAGAAACTCTCTCCTCTCTCTGCACGAGTGAAAAATCGCGAAGAATTAAAGCTTTCAGGAATTGGCAGATATTCTTTTTATTTTGGTCGTGTAAATGGAAAGGCAGCATAAGTTAGTAGTCTTTATCAGGAAGCCTTTCCTAGTCGTCAAATTTCAGATAGGAGAACGTTGACCCGTGTTTATCAATGTCTTAAAGAACAAGGACCATTTTCTGTAGTGCGAATAGATGGAGGAAAATTAATAACGCCCAAAACGTCGGAAATAAAGACGTTAATCTTAATAAGTAATCCGTATTTTAGCTTAAGAACACTTGCTCGTGAATACGAACTTTTTCGGACAATTTTAATTTTACACGAAAATCATCTTCACCCCTACCATTTTCAATACTGCCAATAAATTTTGCATAAATTCGTGGTAAAATCTCTGTTTCTGTCCAACGCTCTCTTCAAGGATGAAATGATATTTACAAGAAACGAGATAGTCAATTTTCATAACCAGCACGGTTGAGCTGAGAAAAATCCACGGGAAATTTTTTCTATTTCAGTGTAATTCATTAGAGGAAGGTAAGATTCATTGGATATCGATTAACTGGCCCTTATGTTTCGCCGATCCTCATTTTAGTATTATAGCAAAGAAGTACTACGCTGATCGGAAAGATGGATACGAATGGATGACCGACCAAATCACCCGATTTAAATCCTTTTTTATTTTTATTTTTAGCTTCATTTTAAATCCCTTTTCTACTTCCATACCAGTAGTAGCTGTTGAAGAACTAGAAGAGCGGGTCGAAAATGCATAAAATGCTATTAGAAATCAGTCTTAAAATTTAGAGCGCGTAGAGCATCAATGTTATTATGTATCAACAGTCATGTAACTANCAGGGCCGGATTAACCCACTTTGGGGCCCTAGACATTTTCTTCTTACGGGGCCCCCTTTCTCACACTAGAAATAGAGCACACAAAAAATATAAAACAATAAATAAAACAAAACTAAATAATGTGAAAAACTAAAACAAATCTTAAATTTTTATTAATAAAAAATATTTAATACACAACAATAAATTTTAGTTTTTCTAGAAAAGTTTGAACAGTTTGTTTATAAATTTAAAATATTGAAATTTGTTTTATTAAATGTCTAACAAAAGTTGTTGTAAAATAACAATATTACCTTAAAAAAAATAATTGTCAACAAGACTATGTCTTGTTTATAAAATCGTACTGCTTGCTGTTTTACCAGCTTAGAGGTATGAAAGAGTACATGTCAGGAGTTGCAATTTCGCACAGAGTATTAAGTGCCCAAATCATGCGCGCTTAAAAAAACCTGACTTGTAGGTACTCGGGACCGAGTGAAAATAAAATACAAAATGGCGACTCTCTCTACAAACAGGCAAATCGAAGTCGGGTGGTGAGAGTACCACCCACAGTCGTTCAAGGAAATGGACTCTGACCCTAGGACTGAACACGTAGTATTTTCTTTGTTAAATAAAATTTGTAATCTAATTTTGTAAATTTGGGAGTGCTTCAAATATGACATTAAAACAGGGTTTTATGTCGTTACAACTAGGTTTTTTTTTAACATTGTCTAGTATAGTAAAATCGTGGGACCAGTAAAAATTTGACGTTACAATCAGTTTAAACTGTATATTGTTTGTGCAAAATAAAAAAAAAAAATAATTTCGGACGATACAATAGCCACGATTATTTTTTTCAAAGACGAAAAATTTTCGTTAGGCATCGACAAAAATTCAACCCGGGCCGACACGCAACGGAGAGAAATTTCGAAATTGGATAGGTTAATTTCATCGAAAATGCATAGTGAACGACCTCGTGGTCGTAGCTGGTGAAGTTTGAACGATCGCGCCCAAAAGCAGCGATACCAAAGAAGATTGGAAAATGAGAAAGAGATCCGCTTTGAGCGTCAAAGTGATTCCGCTTAGTAGTGTCTCCGAGACATAGTCGTGTCCCAAATACGGTTTTGTCGTTTTACTTGTTTAATTTAACCTTTTTGGTTAATATTTAAATAATATAATATTTTACCAGTTTTACCAGTATTATACAGTTGTCCAACAGAAGAGTAATCTATCTTATTTACAAATCTTTTCAAAATAGACAGTTTGACCGGGCCCTTCTAAAAACCGGGCCCTAGACATTTGTCTCATTTGTCTATGCGATGATCCGGCCCTGAATCTGGCATTTCGTATCTGCGTCATAAGTTAAAAGAGAGAACAAAAACAATATTCTATCAAAATGTTAGACACAGAGTGAAGAAATTGAAACAAGAAAGAACGATGAACATAACCAGTAGCGTACCGTAGTGGGGGCGGCAGGGGCGGCCCGCCCCGGGCGGCACTTTTTAGGGGGCGGCAAAATTTCACAATAAATAATAATAATATCTTGTAAAAATTTGAAACATCCTAATCTATACTTGCATCGCGCCTACGATAGTGCTATCGTCCGGACAGTCCGGGAAATCGGCTCGCTAGGTTAACTAGTAACTTTTTCATCCGAGGAATTTCTGCGAACATGTTGACTTTTTTTTCTTGTACGATTCATTTGCGTTCACATACACCACTAATATCCAATAGAACTATTTTAAACAGGTCGCTGCACTACCACCGAATTTTTCATTGCTTGTTCTGTGACAAAACTGAATTTTGGTCTTTTAAATTGAAATACCTAAATAAGGGGTGCCGAAATTTTCCTCCACCCCGGCGGCTGACACCCACGGTACGCCACTGAACATACGAAGCATTACTAGAATGTGCCATTGACGATTCGGACGAAGAACAGAATACTGAAGATTCTGAACTTGAAACCATAAAAGCCAGATTAAAGAGATAGAAAAAGAATCTGAAAAGTTAAAACAAACACAATAGAGCATCGATTATCCGACTCAATTGGGGACTCAGGTTGGTCAGATAACTGAAAAATTCGGATAACCGAAAAGAAGGAAAAAAATACGTTATTAGTATAGTATATAAGGATATTAGTATATCCCATGTAATTAGTATATCTCTATTAAACAACTTCGCGTTGAATTTTCATCGATGTTTAACCTAACAATTTTTTTAAAAATAATAATCGTCGCTATTGTATCGTTAAAAATTATTTTTAAATTATTTTATTGTTCACGAAACAAACAACCACTCATAATTAGAAAATTAAGTCTCGTTTAAATGCTGGCTTACCTTCAATGGTCGAGCCATTGATGCCAGCTAAAACACGCAAAAATTTAACAAAAATAATATTAAAATAGCCAAATATTGTAGCGCCACATCACTAGCGGATATTTGAAATTTGCCGACTAGAACGGTCGGTTAACCGATGTGACGATTAATCGGGGGTCGGATAATCGATGCTCTACTGTACATTTGTTTTTATCCCTCTATTTTTTCTTCGAGTAATAAATAGTCATAGTCATTTGTTTCTGGAGGACTGTCAGTCATTTGAACTTGAGATTCAAATGACTGAGAGTCCTCCAAAAACAAATGACTATGACTATTTATCACTCGAAGAAAAAATAGAAATTGACGGAAGATCTGTTTTTTTGTTATAAACGTTGATTATGGAGCAACTGTTGAACACTTGGAAGAACATTTTCATGGTTGTGTCATTATAAATCGTGTGACTATTTTGTGTGATAAGTGCTCCGTGTTGATCAGTTCGTTTTGAGTGTCAAGTATTGAGAAAGTTAATCGTTGACTAAAATTTGAGAGATTCGGAGAATATTCTTTATTATACGTACGAGTTTCTACTAATACACGTATTATTACAAGAGGCGAAATAAGATGTCAAACGTGAAAAAACAACGATTTAACTTTCACGAAGTGACTATTTTCAATGAGAATGGGGAATGTGTCGTCGTATCACGAACATCCTTGATACAAAATAGAGGATTGCTGAAAAACTTCATAATTGTGTGTCCGAATGAAATGAAGTTTATTCTGACAATACCTCTAACATTGGAAATGCTCAATGAATTTTTGAACTTGATTCCAAAATTTTGAAACCAAATGTGCAGCTGTGGCACTGGTTGGGTTTTTGGTTGCCACGTCTGGAAGGCGAACCTTACTGGCAGGATGTCAAAGAAGCTTTCGGTGTGTAACAGTTTACATCAACATCTCAAGCGAACAGTATGGCGTCCCAGGATTATTCCATCAAGGATACAACCGGACAGACAATACTCACTAGGATACAGACCAGGGTAAATATTAAGTACCATTGGATACTATTATGGACTATATCTTAACCATCTCGGGTAGCTCGGGCTACCATCGGGACAACCCGCGCAAGGACTACTGCGCACTCAAAGTTTTTCGGTTCATTCTGCTATCATTGTCGGACTAGTGCGTCGGGCAAGTACAATTGTCCCTTGATAAACCGACAGGTATGGGATCAAAGAGTTGTCGGATTACCGAAAGTGTCCGGATTACCGAAAGTGTCCGGATTACCGAAAATGATGACATATTTGGCATTGTTTCGCTAGCAGTAGCCTACTATATTCCTACGTTTTCTGAGTAAAATGCTGCCTAGGTTAATATGGAAATGAAACACCCATTTCGGTTAAATAAAATATGTTTATTAAAAGAAATATGGAAGCCAATAAATGTACAGTACATACGGTATGTATAGCGACACGCTTCTGTGCAAGCAGACACGTAACGGGACGGGGACTACGGTGACCTTGACGAGAGGCATGTCGGATTACAAAACGTCGGACTATCAAGGGACAACTGTACTTTGGTCCAGTGCCACGGTTCACAGACGTTACCAGAATAGTGCGACGGGCAACCTTATTCGATTTAAGTTTAAAGCACAGTTTTTCTGTGGTTACTAGCGAGGTTGAGGCCGAAGAAGTTTTAAACGCGAAAACGTGTACGTCGGACGTTCAGCGCCGCTTTCCTGTAAGCCTAGAAGTTTGACAATGGTGTTTGGAATGTCGAGCATTATTCCACTGACTGTCCCTTTAGTAGCAGAAAAGAGACAAGGAGAGGGTAACAGACATGTTTTCCGCCATCAACGAGATGTATGACAGTCTGGTCGAACTCAGGGCCTCGAAGGTGGACATGGTTAGCGCCCAGTCTCAGGGCCAGCAAGGCAGTCCAAAGCCAGTTACTTATTCAGATATAATTAAATCGAATATCCCGCTAAGCAACATTACGAAAGCCATATCTAGGTTAATGAATAGTAAGATCAGATACGAAGGTAGTGGCAGCAGTTATGCGCTTATTGTTTACCCTAATGAAACAGAACGGGCTAGTGTTAACATGGAAATCATTCAAAAAGAAATAATAACTGAAGTGAAACCAGATAAACTACAAATAAAAGTGACAGCCACAAAGCAGGTGAGGGGGAAGGCATATGTTTTCGCACTAGCAATAGGCGGGATGAGTGTGTTTTGGAGCGGGCAATTGAGGAGCTTTCGGAAGTTCGCAAGCATGTAAGGACAAAGATATCGGAGGAAATCCTTTTGAACGTTCCTAACTCTGTTGAGGATGAAAACATCACCACTATGATATATGAGCAAAACACGTCACTAAGTATCATAAGCAAGGAAGACTTTGTGTCTTCCCCAAGGGTCAGTATTTCGATTACGAGGGGCAATACAAGGGAGAATTGCCAGCACATAGTCCTCTCAACTACACCGTATATAAGAAGTCAACTTATAAAAGAAAAGTATATCTCGATCTCATGGGCAAATGTCCTCTTGGATGACTATGTACACATAACGCGATGCTTCAAGTGCTGCGGGTTAAATCACATAGCACGTGATTTAACCAATAAACAGTTTTGCAGCCACTGCTCAAAGAGTCATAAGTACTGAGACTGCACTGAGGGAACAACCACCATGTTGTATCAACTGCAAAGCTGCAAGCAAAGACCTAGCTCCAGACAGGCAGCAACCTACGAATCACAATGCATATAGTTTCATACCTGACATCTTCTAGCGGAGTAAATGCAAGCATCTAGTCCCTGCTTATCGAACAACTCAAATTATGACTGAGGACGGCAACTTTTGCAGTTAACTTAGGATGTTTTTATGAAAGACCGATGCTAAGTGCCCATGTGCACTCAACGAAGACAAAGAGCACATCATATGAAACTGTCCCATCTATGAATTACAGCAGAAGGAACTAATCAGCGAAATCCAAAAACAAAACGAACTATGGCCATGCCATAAGAAAACTCTGGTAAGCAACAGAATAATATACAAAGCCCTTAAGAAATTCGCTTCGGATATAAAAATCCTCGATTGAACCTCTCCTAGGGCCCTACTGCTCAGGCAATTGGTGTTACCCCATCTCTAATTGTCGGTATAATGTGGTATATTCACATCCTGTAGCGTAGTATCTGCGCGAGTTTACTCTCTTAACACTTTTCTATGTGGCACTTATTTCATCTGGTTTACGTGGTATATTGCTATTGCATTATGTATTTGTCATAATGTCTCAAGGATATGTATATAAAAATTGTAACCACTGAACTTCGGTAAGGACGATTGAACTGCCTGGCTAAGCATCATTTGCAAAGTCACCAAAAGGCAGAGTCTGTGTATCTGATTAGTTATGTACGTATACAAAATGTTCTATATCTCAAAATGTAAGTTATCTCACCAACCTTTGTAAACGGCATCTATATTTTGGCATATCAATTTGTGTTCTGTTATGCCTGTTTAACCAATATACATAAATAGTCTGTAAGCATTGCTATTGTCGCGTTAGCTATTTTGTGTTACACCTTCATGTATCTAGCATGTAAATCACTGTCACTGTTTCGTTTTAAATAAATGCGATGCAGGTGCTCGTGAATCCCTTGACCACCTTTCCACTATCCTATCACACTTTATTTTCCCCTTCAATCTAACTACTGTACTTCAATAACACTTTCTTCTTCCTTCCGTTTCTGGCTCTGGGTCTATACCTTCGAGTGCGGCCCATGACCACCTCCCACCTGCCTTATTGTGGGCCTGGATGAACCTATGCAGGCACTAAGAGGATCTTTTTAATCGTACCCATTATGCCAGATCCGTGTAGCATTGACACGCAATCACAATCGCTCATTGAGCATACTGTTCATGGACTTCACGCTTTACACCTCCAGATTCTCATTGAGCATTATCCCCTGTCTCTGTACAGCATGTCTTGTATAAATAAAATATTTGTTGCTTGCAGCGCCAAAAGTTCCATAGTATTGATTTTTGGTAATAATTTATGTTTACAGGAATGTCTTCTACATTTCTAAAATGTCACCATATCTCCCCAGACAGCGTTATATAGGGAGTTCTTTAAATCTATTTATGTCTAGTCCTATGAGTTCTAATAATTTAGTTAGTAAACTGTTACATTTTGTAAAATATGTATCTACATAATTATATCATCCAGGAACTATATATCAAGATTAAAAGAGGAATAAAACTGATGACAATGATTAATTATTATCAGAAGTGACAAAATCCAAAGCATAATCTGTGAATGCCATAAAATATAATGAAGTGATAACACTTTATTATCATTAACAATTTCCTCAGCTGTTTAAAATACATCAAGAGACTCATTCGTAAGCTAATTATACAAACATTTTTCATTTAATTTTATATTTTATAACCCTAAATGATTAGATATTACGGAAAAATCTATTTTAGTTAACGGGCTTGTGATAGGATAGTGTGACGTAAAGATTACGAACACTTTATAAATGGTTCCGAAGTTGTGACTGTACTTTTTCATTGGTCTTTATGGTGCTGTCGTGTGATAACAGGGAAAATAGTTTAATGATTCTTCCAAATATTCTTATCTAGTAATTAGATAATGAGTCATTATCCTGATTGTTTGTTTGTATCGACTTCACGACTCGCGGGAGATGTGCCAAGGCTGTAGAGTGTGCCGTAATTTGCCTAATATTAAACAATGTTATAATATATAAACATAATTTAAACATTTTAATAATCTTTACCTGAATTAAACTGCAAACTTGATGACTCTCTGAAGGATCAAAGGGAGCTTCACCGTGTACTAAAGGCAGCCTGTAGACAGTAAGGGTATAGGTGCTAACCAACCAAGGTTTACTATGGCTAATGTCGATCACTAGAAGATATATTTTATTTTCTCCCACTCCTAGAGTGTAATTTGTAGCACTAAACAATGAAACATATAAAAACACACTCAGCATAATTCAGTATAAATAAGATCTCGGGCAATTCTGGAACCAGTGGCGCGTTACATCTTCACGGGGCCTAGGCGAATTTGAATTAGGGGGGTCCCACTTACAGTGTTGTCTTCAGACATTTTTCTTCGGGGAATTTTTCGGGAAATTTCCCGATATCGTCGTTCGATTGTTGTGTGTTTCTTCACCGACAATCTATTATAAAAGATTGATTTGAGGGGCCCCTGTTGGTCAGGACCCAAACAATTGCCGTTAGGATAACGCACCACGGTTCTAGACTTAAATTAAAGTACCTTGCAGGTCCATCTTTCTCGTCTAACCGAACTTCGCAACGACAAAACTGGCACGAAGCCGAAATTCTTAAAATTAGTTGATCGTAAGTGACATTAGCCACATAATCTGTGTAGTAAGGTGAAAATGGCGGATGGAATTCGAGATATGGCAACGTTTGTATGTCCGATATGTAAGGCTTCGTCGAAGGATCTGAAATTATTTATTAAATTATTAAAAATTAACAGAAAAAAAAAAACTCTATTTGAGTGCACTCGACTCACCTTCACTGCATCTAGACATCCTGTAATCTATAAAATTAAAGCAAATATATGTTATTAAAGTGCATCGAGGAGTATAAAAAAAATGTAAAATTAAAGCAATACCTTCTGAATTAATTGTAGATTCTTTACGATTAATCCATTGATCCTCTGTTTTTTGATTTTTAAGCGAGACATCTTTCATCCTTAAGAGCACATTCATCAAGAAAGAATCGTTGGTCGAACTGCTGGATGGATATAGCTGTATTATAAAATACGAACGTGTTTAAAATGATAATTAGCGTACATTTTTCTTCATTATTAGAAATATTCTTTTTATAGATTTATGCCAGTAGCATGATAAAGATGATAACTCCAGTTTCCTTGGAGTAACCAAGATGGGGGCTATGCAGGGCAACTAACAATTGTAACGTTTAGTCCCCTCGGTTACATCAAAAATCCATACAAATAAACATTTAGAAGTGAAATAAACCATTCAAACTCCTTCGAATTATAAAAGTTTCTAATTAAACTTTTTAGAAATCAATTAAATTGGTTTATAACTCGAAAAATAATTGTTCAATGCAGAAACAAGAGACACGAAATAACGATTTATGTTATTTTTACTAATTAAATTAAGAAAAAAAATGAATTTAATTAATAATATTCCAGTCATTTATAACTAAAATTAAACAGATTTTAAATTAATTGATATAAAAATAAGAATTTTCATTACAATCATTCCGATAATTAGAATGTAAAGAGAATTTGAAATGGCATTTTAGACGAACGATTATTACAAAGAATGAAGCAAAAATATTGTAAAATGTTTGAAATATCGGAGAAGAATAAAGAAATTTTTTGGTATTTTTAATGATAATTATAAATTAAAATAATTAAATTTATTTAAGATCCTTTATTATTTGAAAATTTTAAAAACTTTTAAACATTAAATCATTAATTTTTAACTACAAATTTGTGGATAAATGTAGAAAAATAAATCATACCACTTCAGTAATCGCATTTTTCTACGTTTATTCTCAATACTAATAAGAAAATTTAACTAATCAGCTGGGGCCTTATGGCTTAAGAGCCGTAAATAGAAATAATTATGCATTAAATTCTATTTATAAGGGCTAAATGTGGGGCTGGACTTAAAAGGGCCTGTCCACTAAATAACGATACATGTAAAGATGTGGAAGTCCTAAACTGTAGAGTTATGACTCGAGGCCCTAAGTCGCAGCTTGTTGTTTAGTTCGTACAAATCTGGTCCTGATTAAACAAAACATTCGAAAGGCCTAGAAATTCATGGGGCGTTATGCTATGGGCAAAAAGAGAAATTTCCCGGCATTCCCACCAACAGGAGGCCCCAAAACTAATCATTTGAAAGAAAACCTACCATTTTATGAGGAAATTAATCATTTCGTTGGGCTTCTTTGCTTTACGAGGGCCCATATAGAAGTAATTGTACAGTACATTAAATTCCTTGCATAAAGATTAGATGAAACGTACGGTACAAGATGCCTCGGCATTAGCTGACGCTTGGGCCTCCTGATGTAAAGTTTATTTTTGAATTTATAATATATATAAACTTATAATATATATATATTATAAATTCAAGAGTAAACTTTATATCAGGAGGCCCAAGCGTCAGCTAATTCCGAGGCATCTTGTATGTTTCATCTAATCTTTATACAAGGAATTTAAAGTACAGTACAATTATTTCTGTTTCGTTGGGTTTCTTAAGCAAAGAGACCCAACGAAGCGATTAACTAAGCGAGGGTGGCCCAAAAGTCGGTTAACCACGACTAGCTTTTGTACTGTACGTTCTTTTACTTACAGCCGTGAATACCGAGTTAAAACGCGTTTGAAAGAAAAGACACAGCGGTTAACTGACTTTTAGGCCACCCCGTGCGTATTACGATTTTATCACTAAAAAGTCGTTGGGTATAGTTAATGTATTCACTCACTGTTCGGTTGCGAAAATCGTGTGTTAAAAAGAAAAAAATAAAATAAAGGTAAGAGAAAAGAAAAATCGGTGTTAAATCTCGTGTGCATGAGCAAATGGAATCTCGATTATACATGATCGGATTATCCGTTTCCATGATTAATCATGTGTAATAATTCTTTCATTTTATAATAGATAATATCTACGAATTTCCGCGATGTTTACGGGGGGGGTTATTTCTTTTTATAATAATACATTCTAATATGTAAATATTAATTTCTAATTTTAGTATTTTTGTCGGTCGTATCTCCGTTTATAACCCTTTACGGTGTGACGTTAAAGTGCTTTGTTTTATCAATTTAAAGTGTAGAAAAACTTTTTTCTATATTAAACCTGTCTTAAAGTTTAGTCACAGCGCGGTTCAAAAGTCAGTTAACCGCATTGTAAACACTAAAATTGCTTTTCGGGAAGAGGAGGGCCCACATTTATAACTGATCATAAACCCAAGTCCCATGCTTTACTAAGTAGAATTTTGTTTAAAAAATTTACAAATCTAATTTAGAAAAAATTTGATTTATAGTATTAATAGGCCTATATAATACACTCATCAATTAAATTGTACAGGGTAGCCCAAAAGTCAGTTAACCATTCTAACTATTAATATGACAGAAAATTGTTCGGGACGTAACACAGTTCTATAACATTTCTGATAGGAAAAAACCCCCATCAAAAGAACGGTTAACTGATTTTTGAGCCACCCTCTATTCTTGAATTTTATATTATTTTTAAAAGTAAAAAAAAAAGTAATTCATTCGTAAAATTTTTATATTCAACTTTAGAAAAGTTTGTATTAAATTATATAAAATATAATTATATTTTTAAGAATTTTTCATAACCCTTTCTTGTTTATAAGTGAATCGGTCTTTATAAATTTGCATAGATCTACATAAATCATCTTTAAAAAATGCAAATATTATACAAGAAAATTGTCGAGAAGACAAGTAAATTTTGACAAAAAACAGGGAAAAAATAACACTTGTAAGACCTTTCTTTTTACTAAAGATTTTGAATTTATTGTAGAGAATTTCCTAAATTCTAGATTAATTATAGGGTTATTTACTTTATAAACTATAACTTAAAGATATATAATGTGAAAAATACGATATAGAATCCATTTTTAAAATGATTTATAATGTTAAAGAGGATTACAGACCTGAATAAATCCTCCTCTATTCAAATATTCTCTTTGGGTATCCAATAAGAGATTTAAATCGGTATAACTCAAACAAAATTCGTGATTAACCCGACAGTTAATGCCCTGATTGAAAGAGAAAATTAATCATCATCATCGTCATTATCATCCCTCACGTTCATTGATACTTGATAAGCAAAGAAACGGACTTACCAGAATTCCAATTGCTTCCGGATCTAATCTCATTAATGCTTCTGTAACTCGATCGCTGACCGAATCTATGGCGAATACTAAGTTCGTGGTGTCACTAACTACACCCCTTTTGATGTTATTGGTCATGACGTTGTCTGTATGCCTCATATCTGGCTGCCCGTTCACTTCTACTACGTACGGGTGCAGGGATATGTCGAACAGGATGTCGAATCCTAACAATTGGAAGCATTGTTGACACCTGTAACACCGTTATACGTAGCAATTAACACGATTACAGGATGGATAATTGACTCTTAATGTACTTTAATTAATAAAAGTTTAAGCAATTACAGCTTCGTGAGACTCTGGCAAATTTAAATTAGGGGTTTCCATGTATCTATTTTCTTTTTTCGAGGGAATTTTTACGGGGAAAAAATTTTCTTATAAAAGTTTGGTTTGGGGCTCCCTGCTAGCGGGGCCCTAGGCAATTTCCTCCCTTTTTTTTGTCCATAAGTTAACACGCCGCTGAGTTTAAGCGTTAATTGATGGTGTTTAAGTTGTGTGAAGTATTGTTTACGCTTACTCGTGGCTTCGTAGTGGCGTATTTTTTTAATTTATAGTGTAATATATTTAGATAATTACACCGAATAATTGTTGTAGATCGTATTGTTATGGAAAGTTTTGAAAAATATTTACATTAAACACTTTCAGAACTTGAGGGAATCAATTGTTAAAGAATGGAAGTGCTCTTAGCCAGAGGTGTTGTAAGTTAATAATAAAATCGCTCGAGAACTGGTTCCGTATTTAAAATATCGAATTATATAGTTTATAAAGTAAAGTAGGACCACGATTTTACGTCCTAATTGGTTAATAAAAAGCCGCCGTAAAGTGAGCGCCATGATTATGTTCCCGGAAACGAGATGACCAATATGGCATTTTATTTAATTAACAGCAAATCTAAATCAGTCGTAGAAGCGGGGGATTTGTAAAGTAGGAATCTACTATAATAAAATACAATTTTAACTATGTAATATCGCACAAATAATACATTCATACGGTCATAATGTAAAATTTAAATCAGTCGTAAAGCGGGGGATTGTAATGGCTTTAAGTATTTTTACTTATTGACTTTAAGAGATAAATTTCAAAAAATCTTTACATAAAATTAAAATTAGAATTTTTGAATAAAATAATAAATAGTAAAGACGATATATTCCGAATAAAATTAACGTTAGTATCATGATTATAAATTAGTCAATTTAGAATATTTAAGCCAATCCTCTACTTAAAAACTGATTTACGATTCTTATGAAAATTGATTAAGAAGAGGAAAGAACGTCTTAGAATGAAAATTTTATATATAAATTCACACTTCTATTGAAAATTTTATAGTGTTTCAAGTAATAAAATTGATATGCAAATGACGGCATTATTTTTAAAGTAAAAATCTCGCCTTCTCTGAGCATTATCTTCGGTAGAAAGCAGGGTTTCTAGGGATAATAAAATCTGAACCAGAACACCAAACAATCTTCTTATAGCTAATCTGACGGAATGATCGCCATTTTTAATCCTTAGATGGTTCCAGAACTGATTCATGTTCCATACTTGGCTCGGTATCTGCAAGAACAGAGAGAGAGAGAGAGAGAGAAAAAAAAAATAAAATCTGAAACACATCACCTGTGTGACGTGGAATTGTAGAGAATAAAGCAAAGTTTACCTTTCTTAAAGTTCTATTCCCTACCAAATGCCTTCTGTAAACGATTCCTTGCGTGTGTAAGTATGCCCTTAGAGGGAAGGTCGATGTGATGAGGATGTAGATTCGAAGGGTTACAGGTTGCCCCAGTATTGTTAGAGGTAACGATGGATAAGGTTGTATAATGGCTCGAATGGAACGAAATCTGTCACATTACGATTTTTGAACATTACACATCTACATGTGAATAAATTATTTCAAAATAAAATTTTCTTTTATATTTAAATCTTAAAGTTTTATAAACCTTTAATGTAAACTAGTGAATAATTATGCAGGAAGATAGAAAAAATTTTAATGCTTTTCAGTACGAATCCGTGTATAATTTTTGCTTCTTTATATTAAAAAAAGTTTACATTTTTAAACAATTTTTATGAGTAAATTAATCGATTTTTTATTTACTTTAACTAACCAAAATGTTAAGTTTTATCAGGAATTTATGAGGAATAAATTAAATATT
The DNA here is from genome assembly GCF_000671375.1 of Centruroides sculpturatus. Taxonomy (NCBI): domain Eukaryota; kingdom Metazoa; phylum Arthropoda; class Arachnida; order Scorpiones; family Buthidae; genus Centruroides; species Centruroides sculpturatus. The sequence continues at coordinate 488,935 of NW_019385105.1, read as the reverse complement.
TTATGTAATAATGAAAAGCACTAAAAGTGAAATTAATTTAAGGATTTTTATACTGTTATAAGCATTGTTTACATCGCAAAAGTATTAAATTTATTATATTTTTTTTTTATTAAAATGTAAGCTTGGGGTACCCAAGAAAACAATATAACCTACAGTAAAGAGGGATTAAAGATGTAAAGTATAAAAATGTAAACTTACTCGTCCATTTGTTTGATAATGTCCGATGCTTCCAGCACCTTCCAATTCTCTCCAGATTGAAGTTGTACTAACCAATTGAGATTAGAAGAAGTGGCAGATGAAATAAAGACGTCGTAATCAGATGGCAAGACGTAACAAGATACGTTAGAGTTGCGAAGAAGGGAACAAATGGCTTCTCTTTGCCAAATATTGCTACGAAGAGAAGGGAGTTTGTTCAACTTAACACCCTGCCTGTTACTCTTCTGCCAGCAGTTTAAAGGATCGGAAAAGGTGAAGCAGATCAACAGATGAGGTCGAAGATTGTCTGCAAAGAAGGAAGGAAAAGAAGAAGGTTAACTTATCTAACGAAGGACAGAAAAATTCGGGAATGGTCCTTACCGGAGTTGTTGCCGGACGACCACGTCTTGACGATAAAACCCAGATTTTCTAGTACTGCTTGATAAGTAGAGAAGTCTCGTGCGATGATCGAACTTTGACCCCTGACTAACGCTATTTTGGAATTAGTTTCTTTCCATAATCTAAGAGTCTTCTCTTCGATCTGCAACGGTGAATAAATAATGAAAACACGAAGCGATTAAGGTAAAACTATTCTCAATTTACAAAGAATTTACTTCGGTAAGAAGTCGATGAATTCGACTTCTAATACAGGATGTACTTCCGCTTTCATTTCCGATCTGATTTAAGATGCTCCTCTTTAAAGTAGTCGAAGAATCGAAACCTAAATGGCGAGGAATATAAAGCAAGAGATTTTTTTTTTGTAGAAGAAAATAGATTAAGAAGTCTTTATTTTCTTACCACTGAAGGTAGAGTGATATTGAGGATTAAAAACTCTATGGTTGAAGTACAAACTAAGTGAAGTCAACAATAGAGCGAGGCACAA
>NW_019385105.1:391782-484259 GCF_000671375.1 Centruroides sculpturatus | reverse complement strand
AAATATATTTTTAAAATTAAAATATCAATTTAATATCTTTTTAAATTAGTAAACACGCTTTCTACTTTTGTTTTATTTAACTGAATTTCTCTATTTTACCATTCATCTAGCGACTTATAATGTTTTTTCTTTGTAACAAAATGCAAACTTCCATGATACTTGTGAATCGATTTAAACTTTCTAAACAAGATCTACTCGCAATTTATATTTAATACAAGTGAATCCCTATTATATAGAAGTGAAATAACTACAATTTTATTTTTAACATGAAGATAAATACCGTAAGCTCGTTAAATTAAAAAGAAAAAAGTATATATATATATATATTTATTCTAGAAATGATACTAAAATTAATGACGGATTTACTAGGAAAGTACTTGCATTAAAATTCGAATCTTGCCTCCGAGTGTTTTAAAATTCATGCTCTGTCTATGGAGTTATCGGTTATGTATACAGTGTCTATATACTTAAAATGTATATAATGCTATAAAATCGAATTGTAAATTTTATATTTAACGTTAAACAATATGTGGCTGGATTAACCATTAATCAAATTTAGGGTATCGAGGAAAAGGGCACCACAGAAATTTCTCATTGCTTGATTTACCATGGACCATAAGAATCAAAATTGCAAATGGTGTAGCTGAAATCCCTTTCTGTGGTCCCCACAATAAATTAAAACAAAATTAAAGTATTTGTTGGCTTATAAGACTTACTTTTTAAGTGTATTTTATGTTTTATTGTTGTTTACATTTCGAATTAAATATTTTTTTATGTGTTTAGGGCGTCTAAAAAGTCTTAATTCATAAGAATTGCGGGCTAACCCCTCTTCGAAAACTATAAAGATTTATGAATAAAATCAATAACTAAAAGTAGATTTTTCGTTGTTAATTTGTCAAAAATTACTCATATTAATTATGTACCGCATTTTCCATACAAAAGACTACATTTGAGAACGTCTTTATCATTTCTGCTTGATATACAGTGCCTATATATTTAAAACGTATATTCTACTATAAAATCGAATCGTAAATCTTGTTTAAGATCCAAAAGATATATCGATATAAAAATATTGAACGATATTTATTCTTAACCACAGCCCGAGAGAGATGAAATGGGGCTTGGGTCAGCCATAATTGTCAGACCCTATCTCCCTCCGAAAGCAATAAAACATACCAATAAAATCAATAAAAAACGGATAAAAATTGACTTTTCACTATTTAATACAAAAAAATTGAATTTAAAACACAAAAATAAACTAAATTTTGGGGGTTTTCTGTTTAAGGCCCATTACTCTGTTGACATCTCTCTGTCTAGACCAGGTTATATGTACAATATTTATGTGTTAAAATATATATTTCTACTATAAAATCGAATTGTGAATTTCATATTCAAGATTGAAATTAAAGATATATCGCTAGAAAAATCCCCAAACAAACAATATTTATCCTTAACAAATCCCTATTATTAGACTGACAAGCATCGATACGCATCACCTATTAGGTATTTTCTTAACGCAGAGGTTTAGATTATGTACGATTTTCTACAATAATAATAATAATAATAAAATACACAAGATTTTATACTTAAAATGATTAAAAACTTTCAATTAATTTAATTAAAAAAATTTAATTTCTTTCCCTTCAAAATTATGTTATTTACGTACTTTAAGTATATCAAGACTAACAAAAATAGGCGTAAAATATACAGAAATATTTACTTATAATAAATTAAAATATATTAAGTAAATTATTTACTTAAAAAAAGTGATAATTTATTCAATAATTCTTAAGAAAATACACGAAAAAGTACGCATTATACGCGATTTTAAAGGGCGATTACCGGATAAATTTCTATCTAATTACGTCAATAAAATATAAAATATTTATATTTAAATTCGAATTTATTTATTTATTTATTTATTTAACGTTAACGANGGAAGCGGGTATTCGAATTTATTTATTTATTTATTTATTTAACGATAACGAAGTCAAACTGTTGCAATATCCGCTAGTGTTTACGCTATTGGAAACAAGGGGTAATTAGATTAGTTTCGGGAACAAGCATCAGATGGCAGTATGGAGAGAGAAATAAAGTAGGAATGTCTTAAATCGATTCTGAAGTTTTTCGTTTCTTTTCGTGACAGGAATAAAATATACGTTAATGGAACGGTGTGTCTGTTGGGAGACAGTCCATAACATCCCCTTTCGTATCAATCGCTGTCGAATGTTCTATCGTAGATGTCGTATTACTTGGCGACGTTTACGGAATTTTAACGAAAAAAAAAAACTTTCCCCATTGCTTGGCATCAAATGAAAATAATCTTTAGATTATAGTACCAAAGAGAAAAGTTTGAACACGATTTTCCTTTAACGTTTGAAGAAAAACAACCCCGACAAATTTATGTCAATTTTTAATACCCGTATTTTTTTTTCTCTTTCCTTCCATCTTCCGTACTTAAAAATATCCCCACGTAACTACGATAATAAAAGGCTATTTTAATAAAAAATTCATCGCTTTCTTATATATTTTTAATACGGATTTATTTAAGAAAGTCGAAAAGTGTATTAGAAAAGCGCGCGCGGAAATTCCCTTTAATAAAGAAATTTCGTTAAGTCATCGATCGATTCTGCCGTTTTTTAAATATAAAAAAAATAAAATGGGGGAAGAAGGCCGAGAAGGAAGGAAATTTGCATAAATATAAATTTTTAAAAAAGGGGTACACTCAAATGATTTAAATAAAAGATGGTTACGTTAGTCAAAAAAGTATAGGAAAAGAAAATGTTTGCATCGTGTTTTGTAAGAACCTCTTCCGTCTTACATAATATTCAACACGATGATTTTATTTTCCATCTGGTGTACTTAAAAAATTTGCATACTTTGAATACTGTGTCAGCCGAAATCTATCGAAGGGACGGGTCGAAGAGGACAGGGAGAAAAAAAAATATAGGGAAAAAAAAGAACGTTTTCCCTTTCAAACTAAGACTGACAGCAGGAAATGGAAAAGAGATCATTTCAATTTTTATCTCAACCTTTTCGCCTCTTCCTAATTGACTTTGAAAAGAATTCTCAAGTAACTGATAAGATTGAAATGGTCTTAAACCAGAAAATGTTGAAGAAAACTAAACAATGAAGCTTTTTACGTTGACTGACAGCAAGCAATTCATGGTTTTTGTACTCTTTATGTAACTTTCTCATTTAAAATATCCGGGAGAGGATGGGGGTAAAACACGTCACACCACCGGTTAAAAACTGTCTAAGTAAACTTTAAAATAATATAAATATTAAAANTATCCGAGATAGACCACGTCCAGAAAAATTCTTGGGAATTTTCGACTGTCAGAATGCGATTTTGGGTTCTCCAGAGCCACAGAGTGACGCTTTGGCCATCCCACTGGCAAAGACGATAACTACTTTTTATATAATCAAAATCAACGAGCTAGAATATACTACATAGAGTGGCAGTGACCATGGTTACAGCACTCTTGGTGGAATCAATGGGTATTATCACTTTTACGCAACGAATTGGAATATTCTAACTCGTTGCCTTCACGCAACACAAATGCCACGTTCCCTTGACTAGAAAGAAAATGGCGGACGTGTATTCAATTTTCCTCAAACATGGCGTCGCTTCAGCTACTCTATGTAGTATATTCTAGCTCGTTGATCATAAGACTGAAATAGAGAAAGCGGGACTGTAACCTACGATAATAAGGATTTTGGCAGGTATCCGAATATCATCAAGAATGGCTTCTTTCTTCTTCGTTTTTTTTTTTCTCTTTTTTGGTAGATAAATCTGTAAAAAAAATATAGAAAAGTATATTTTAGAATAAAAAGGTAATTTCGATATTTATTTATTCTGGATAAGGAAGAGAATAATCCTCCCGTCTTCTCTGGATTAATGAAATAAGGTAACGCAACATTTGGAGATCTGCCAATGCCTCTTAGAGGAATTTCCGAAAGAAACTGGATCCTATTTAGGTGTTGGGTAAATGAATAAAATCTGAGAAATTCCACGCGGCTAGCATGTTGTCCAGGCGCGAACCCGCGACCACTGTTTAATGGTTTTGTGCCCACCAGTATCCATACGGATACTGGTGGTCACAAAACCATTAAACGTGCCTCCTGGAGGACCGTTCTATGGGGAAACTGGCTCCTATTTAGGTACTAGGGATGTGAACAAAATCCGGGAAACTCCACGCGGCCATCCTGTTGGTGAGGCGCGAACCCGCGACCAGTGTTCGGCGGTTTTATTCACTGGGCCACTGGTTGTCCGCCTTCCCAGACTACGCTCGAACCTGACGTTAAATAATTATATCCGTTTTATTCTTTAATTTTAAACAAAAGAAATAACCAAAACCAAGTTTTTTGATGTAGATTAACTGATACTAATTCTACGAAATGTAATTTAATCGGATTATAATGATAAGAATTTTAATTACATTTAATTAATTATAATTAAAACTACTGAATAACAAATCTTGAGTTTTGAATTTATGAATACAGATGTATAACGAAATGCATTTTTGTGACATGAAAGATCGGTAAATATGTATTGGATCAAAAATCAGTTAACCGAGGTGTAAGAAAGCGAGTCAATTCGGTTTTAACCGACTTTTGGGCCACCGTGTATATGAANATCTTGAGTTTTGAATTTATGAATACAGATGTATAACGAAATGCATTTTTGTGACATGAAAGATCGGTAAATATGTATTGGATCAAAAATCAGTTAACCGAGGTGTAAGAAAGCGAGTCAATTCGGTTTTAACCGACTTTTGGGCCACCGTGTATATGAAAATGATACTCCATTTAATTTTTTAATATACTTAAACACATAATGAACACAATCGAACTTCGATAAATCGTCTTCCGAATTAGCGCCACCATCGTAAAGTGCCAACAAATACTTGCTAAATAATCTTCTCCATAAATAACGTACCGTGAAAAGATTTGCATGAAGTACAGTTATTTTAAAGAAATTAAAATCATCTGTTAATCATGCTTGCGTTATGTGCCACGTCTTTCGCACGTAACCAAATAAAGCATAAAAGCATGGTCCGAACTGTGTTATTTGATTTGAAAAAATCGCGATGGTAAAGAGTGAGATCTTCGGATCTCTTCTGCCATTCTGAAGAGCCAGGAAGACTAAACTAGAAGCGAGTGAAGTTCGAAAAGAAATGCAACATAGGGCAACTGAAACACCTCGTGCATAAACATGGTATAATCGCGTGATGGACGCAAGTTACCACTCTGAATGGCAATGACTTGTAAGGAAAAAGATCGTTTTGAACCTCCTACATGTTCTGCCACTGACGAAGCCAAAGGCCCACCAGCAGAAGAGCGAATAAAACCACCGAACACTGGTAGTTAGTTGGTCGTGGATTCGCGCCTCGCCAACGTGCTAGCCACGTGGCATTTTCCTGGGTTTTTTTCACGTTTGTAACACCTAAATAGGGGCCAGTTTCTCATAAAAGACCTCCCGGGAGGCAGAGTCGCCCATGTGTCCCGTTGCCGTATACGAATATACCAAATAAAGCTAAATATATCAAGAAATATAAGTTTTCAAAGAAGGTGATGGCGTGATTGTCCATTAGCGAGTAAGGAATTTTCAGTTTGGATGGGCTATGAATGTTGCATAAAGTTGAAGAATTAAGGAAAAACGTTGCAAAAATGTCTTCTGAACAGATGTCGACAATTTCCCGTTATGTCGAAGAAACATTAGATGAACTGGAGAGTTTAAGGATTACATTTGCGCCAAAAGATTTAAATCCTCCTAACACGGGACAAATTTAAAGGTAAGCCGACTTCAATAATTACAGGGCTAAATCGATTATAAGCGGGAGATTCAGTCAGAGCTGAAGAAAACGGATAAACCGTTAACCCCTGAACTTCACTCCTGAACCGGCTCACCAGTGGCCAAGCTGTCTTCGTACCCTGAAAACTGAGAGTTCGGTTGTGGGTTCGCGCCTTGCCACGTGGAATTTTCCGGGTTTTCTCCAGGTCTGTAACGCCTAAATAGGGCCAGTTTCTCTTAAAAAGACCTCCCGGAAAGCATCCCCCTAGGCAGATCCCCCCAAATGTTGCGTTGCCATAACTTAACAAACACTCCTGAACCACCTTAATGAAGCCTTAATGTTTTTTACACTAACCTTTGACATCAAGCCATTTTTTTATTTTAGTTGACATTCGAAACAGATCCACAATAAAAGGGAAAAGACTAAGATGATAATTATAAATGATGATGAAGATGAAAGAGAAGATAATTTAGTTACATGTTTCTTTGCAAGGATTATAATAATGTAATTAAACATAATTAATTAACTGAGCTATCAATTAAAACTACTTCGATTTTTTATGGAAAAAAGCAAGAAAAGTAATTAAATAATTAAACTTTAAAATTAAAAAAATCGAAAATAGCAGAGCGTGAAATCAATTTCTTTTGTTTTTAATTTAAATATTTAATTATTACAATAAAAATAAATTGTAAAATATTTTAAGCATACCCGTATTTTTTTTNTTAGAAAAGATTTTTCTATTTTAAAACATAATTTTTTTTAATAAAAACATTATTTAAAATATTTAATATTATAATTAATAAAAACAGAATTGATAATCTTCAGTTGTAAGAATTAAAGGGTTTGCTCTTGTAATTATATAGAGAGGATCCATTCATAGGTATTATACGCCTTACAAGTGTGGCATTATATAAAGGTTTGAGTAATGAACTAATTAACTTATTATGATGTTTGCTGCTTGATTCTTTCCGCGTTGGGCGCAGTAAAAGGAGCTTTTAGTTCTAAACATCGTGGGTTCAGCCAGGCCTACATTGGAAAATAGCAGGATGATGAGGAACCGGGCTCCACTTATCCGAGATAGACCACGTCCAGAAAAATTCTTGGGAATTTTCGACTGTCAGAATGCGATTTTGGGTTCTCCAGAGCCACAGAGTGACGCTTTGGCCATCCCACTGGCAAAGACGATAACTACTTTTTATATAATCAAAATCAACGAGCTAGAATATACTACATAGAGTGGCAGTGACCATGGTTACAGCACTCTTGGTGGAATCAATGGGTATTATCACTTTTACGCAACGAATTGGAATATTCTAACTCGTTGCCTTCACGCAACACAAATGCCACGTTCCCTTGACTAGAAAGAAAATGGCGGACGTGTATTCAATTTTCCTCAAACATGGCGTCGCTTCAGCTACTCTATGTAGTATATTCTAGCTCGTTGATCATAAGACTGAAATAGAGAAAGCGGGACTGTAACCTACGATAATAAGGATTTTGGCAGATGTTATTCCGTTTATTTCGTTTTGAGATCTGAAACAACTTTTCTGAGCCGTTAAATTACTTAGTTGCGGATAATTTCTGACATTTTGAAGTTCATAACCGAATTATTTCACTTTTTCTCATTAGCAATATGTCACAGCCGTTCAAGCGGCGGTCGTGAAAACTAATGCCGCCAGATTCAAATCATCTTCATGAACACCATAGAAACTGCCGGATTAGTGAATCCCGTATTAGTGAGATTCAATCCTGTACTTTAATATAATTTATTTATTATTTATTAAAATAAATGCTAAATAATAAATATTGTATTTCTTTATAGATACATAGTTATAGAGAGAATTTATATTATTATTTTTTTTAAGTTTTAATGCATAAAATAATTAATATTTTATAATATTCTTGTGTATAACCTGCCGTCACAATAATTTACATGCTCTGTTACTTTCAGTAGATTATTAAGTTTGTTATTGTTATCGTGTTATACGCGAACTTTTACAATATTCAAAATTAAAATAGCATAAAATATTGCATTTATAATGTTATGTATATTATATATCACGTCTGTATAAACAGTTTAAATTTTGAAATAAGATTATTTAAATCTAATTTAATGCAGAAACATTATAACAAATTAATTTGAATTAAAACCTTTTTGCAAACGCGATAAGAGAGCCTCCAAGAGGGCAAAATCCATTTACATATGGATCCTCCTGATTGAAGCATGACTCGTTTCCTTGCTATCATTTTAGGAGGCTGTTATATCGAATTATACACCCTTTTCTACGTTCAAAGACCTTTAAATAAGTAAAATATTCCATTTTCAAGTGCCAAATCTGAAAAATTCATTGGAGTTTTATCTTCCAGGATTCGATTGCTGATCTCTCAGAACGGTACCTGAGCCCTTAACTTTAAAATAAAATAAATATATAAAATGCCATCAATCAAGAATACCTTTATTGAAGGCAGTAGCAGTGAATAAAAATAGCCGCTATAAAAATGCGTTATTATTGTATCGAGCTTGCCAAATTTATCAGAAACGTAAAATAAAATTATAATATTTTTATGAAATTTTATTTTTACAATATTATAGAATTAAATATCTATTTATATTTGTTAAAAGGAATAATTTCATCTCTTGGAATTAAATATGGCGGCCATCTTAATTGCGCAATTTTAATTAATTTATCTTCTTTGTTTATTGGATCTTCTATTATAGAAATCTTTGGCATAATTCGAATGTTTCTGTTGTTTAAATTTTGATAAAGCTGGTTCGACTTTGTTTCTATTTTTATCCGATTTTCTTCCGGACAAGCTTTGAGAAATTCCAGTTCTTCGATAGATAAACTCAAATCAATGCCCGGTTTACCACAATAACGATGTGGTCTTCGAGCGACGATTTCTTCGTAAATACTTTTCGAAGTGGAATTTACTTTCTTTTTTCTCTCTGGATTTACTTTTTTCAATGTAAATTTTAAGGATTTTAATGGTTTACAACTGGATTCGTCTTTAGGACGTTTGCTTTGCGCACATAAATCTGGAGAATCATCGCTCCAATTAAATAATTTCGTTTCTTTTTTTGACTTAGCGCCATGCTTGTCTTTATTAATTGAAAATTCTTTATTATCTTGTTTAATTAAGGAAGACCACGAGATGTTTGGAGACGAAATGGCGATAGAAGAAGGCATGACAACATCAAAGCTTACCAAACTCAAATATTCTGGAACTGATTCGGGATTACTGTTATTCATCATATGCAATATTAAAGAACTGCTATTGTATTTTACGTGTGTAAGAGCATTTGTAGAACATTCTAGAGAAGATTCCAGATAAATTTCAATACTTTCTCTTAATTTCAAATCGATGCCATATTTATAATTTTGAAGCACTTTAACTGGCGGCTGTTCTTTAAAAAGTGGAAGGATTATTATAATCGTATCTTCTACATTTTCTAACCTGCTATTCTCAAGAATTGAATCAGATTCACTAGTGTAATCATGATGATTTAATAATGGATACTTGCGATCGTTTAGTATTTCAAAAAATTGCATTTCATCATTGAATAAAGCTATATGTAGAGGATATTCATAAAATATATTGTTTAAGGTTGAAAAATCATTTACATATTTATTACAAATGGAATTAATTCTCGAAAAAAGTTTCTTTTCGTTCAATAAAGAAATAACTTCAGTCGACATCATATTAATTCCCAATTCTTCATTTGGGTTTTGTGTAATTTCTGATTGTTCATTGTTTATAAATGGTGCCATTTCGTTATCATTGGTGTGAATCGTATTGATTTCTCGAAATTTCTTCTCTCTCCGTTTAGATTTCTTAAATAAACCTTTTATGAATTTTGAAACAGATGAAGATTTCTTAATTTTCGTTTTTGTAATATAATTTTCTGAATGAGAAACTTTAGGCGAGTAAATGAATTCATCCTCGTTTTTTGATATTTTTTTCTCAGATACAGAAGAATTTAAATTTTTATTCAATTTACTTTTTACTGTTTTGCCACAGTTTTTAAATTTAAGTAAAGATTTTTTCTTACATTTTACCAATTGCTTTTGTTTGTGATTAGAGTCATTCGTTTCATTGTCTTTCGAGCAACTTTGCTGCTTAGGAAATTTTTCTAGGTTATCTGATCGCCAGGAAGATTCATCTGTATTATTATTATTATAAAAATTGTTTCTGTTTTCTGAATTTTCCTCACATTTTGAACTTCCACATTCCTTCTTTTGATATTCTGAATTATCCATAGATGATACTTTTATCACAGTTTCTACTGATGTAGAAGCAGATTCAGATGATTCGTACGGATGTGACATGGTATCATCTCTTTCTTCTTGCAACTTACTTTTATTTAAGGAAACGTCTTCTTCTGAATATTTTTTACTCGCGAACTTAGAATTTAATTTTAATGCCATGGGTATATTTATTTCATTGTCTGATTTCACCATTTCTTCACAATCACTTCCAACGTTGGAATTTTTGTTTAGAATTTCGGAAATTTTTATCTGTTTATTACGATTTTTCATGGATTTCTTGTTTCTTATTATACTTACGTAATTCTGGACCAGGTCAATTAATTCTTTTTCATTTTGTATTAAATGATTTTTTAAAACATTTCGAATGGCATTTTCCATTTCCTGGCGTACGTTTTCATTGGTTGATATTAGCTCAAGATTTCTTGTAAATTCTTCAAGTGCATCTTTTGTCAATAGATTGATTGCATTTCGAAATTCCGGATGTTGTATCAAATTCCATTCTTTAGCTTTGGACATGATTTCATCTCTAAATTGATCCATTCTGCTTTCAATTTTATCAATATTTTCCAAAACGATTGAAGAAACTTGCTCGATTTAATTAGTTTTATTGAGTTTTCTTGTCAATAAGCAGACATCGATACAATTCTTTATTTATTGAATTCAATAATTTAAAAATTGATAATTATTGAACAATGCTTTTGTAGTTATCGTTAACACAAAATTTCCTAAATGATAAGCTTTTCTACTGGTTATTTTATCAGTTTTACAATATTTTTATTTCGTGTTATAATATCAGAATAAATATATAAAATTCTTATATGTATATATTGGATATTTATTATCTTAATATCATGGAACACTCTTGTTTATATTTAAAACAATATACACATTTTATTGTTAAATTTCTAAATCTTTGATTCTTATTTTGGAGATAAATAAAAGAATTAGAAATAGGAACAATAGAAACTTCAGATTCCTCATGGAAATGGGAGAGCATTCGGCCGGCTGGACAGTTTTTACTTCTATTAAATTTATATTAATTAAATATATTTATCTGATTTATTACATCTCCAGGTCATTATTTATATTATTTAAGTTAGGTGTTTACCATCTATTCTAATAAATAAATATGAATTTTCGTTAATGAATAATATTAAGGTTTTAATTTTCTGTATTTTCGCAAATTGAAACTGAAGTTTCTGTTATCAGATAATGTGAGACGATTTTAAATTTGAATTTTGTATTACAAGCTACTTTTTATATAGGTTAACTATTGTAATGGATAACGGGGGTGACTCAACGGTACATCAACCTATTATTTGCTCCGTTTCGCAATTATTGAACTATAAAATATAAAATTACATATCCTCTCTGATTTTAAGAAGGCTCGAATGCTTCTAATTGAAATTTGATACCATCAACAGAATGGTCAATATATAAGTACAGTATTATTAATCAATAATATAGCCCATAATTTGATAAAAGACTAAATAAAGGCCTTATTAATTATTATTCTAATCAAAGTCTTCCATGAATTCAAACTCAACAGAACAGTTTTAGGATGTGCTATAGGGAAGATAAGCGAGCAGGATCGTCGGGAGCTTGTATGGGATCCGGAGGTAAAGCAGGTTCCGTTTGTCATTGTTTTTGGAACAAATAAAATACATAGAATATATCTTTATTAATATACTCGACCTTCCCATAACACTGTTGATAATTCTGTTTTATATGAATTCCATGTTGTACGAGTCACTTAGATTTTACAAATACGTGTGCCGGGCTGTGAACGACTCACGTATTTGTAAAATCTAAGTGGCTCGTATAACATGGAATTCATATAAAACGGAATTACAACAGTGTTATGGGGGTCGACTGTATTAATAAAAAGCAGTTTTAAAGATTCTTTTTTGTTAGTAAAAATAACAACTCCTCAGGGATATTTCGTGCGCGGTCTGTCCCAGATGTGTCGAGCGCTGTTCTTCACTATCCGGCCGAATCCACCATAGGTATGGATAAAAGGCCCTATTAGTATCCAGAGAAAGAAGAAAAAAGTACAACTTATTATTTTTAAAATAGACTCTAATTTATATTTTAAAATAACCAAATTCTTTCTTACTATTCTAATTCCATACCTCGTTGCGGATCTGATTGGCACTCGAACCAAATCTATAATTTATCATGGGCAGTACGGAATTGGGGATTGTGCCTACTCCCTCAAGCATACTGTCGATTCCATTAGGAATCGGATCCGTCTGCACTGAGCATATTTGTGATCATTGTATTGTGCTGGTTTTTTGTGTTAACTAATTAATCTTTCAATCTCTGAATTTTTTTCTATTTAAGATGTATATGATTTACATAAAAAATTTATTTTCTTAGCATGTTATATACTGTATACTGTATATATAGTATATTATACATACACATATCGTATGCTAATATTATAAATCATATATACTTAAAATTTGGTCGAGTATTAATTAATAGCATCACTTTTAATAATTGCTGGATCAGTTTACTGTCTTCTTTCGACAATTCTTTGATGAATCACTCCCTTCGTTTCTGATGTCATCACCACTTACTTCATTACCTTTACAAGTTTAATAGGTGTAACAACCTCTAGAAGGAAAGAAACAATAGAAGAAAGTATTTTAATGAGTATAAATTATTAATAGACCTCGCTTTACGACTTAACCAGTTGTTCCTAGAAACTCGTCGTTAAGTGACACGTCCTATTTCCCAAATTCAGGGATATTTAACTTCAACTGTATAATATCATACTAAAATGGCACTCAAGTGCGGCATTTCATATTTATAATAGAAAATTTTATAACAGTATCAAAAGAGCGAAAGGTCTTAAAGCGGGAGATATGTTTAATTAACCAGATAAATTCGGGCAAGATTTTAACAAAAAAATATTTAAAAAATTAATTTATTGCTGTATAAATCATTCAGTTCATTGCTACTTTCTACAATAATACATAATAATTTACAGAATCAATTAAAAATGATTCATTATTCAATTTTTAACACGAATATTCTTAATTAACACGTGGTAAATGCGCCGTAAAGTTTTACAAAATTACAGTTTTTTTTTTTTATAATTAGAAACACTATATTATTGTATTCATGAATTGTTTAAATGAGTATTTTTCCCCCTCAGCTTTCTAGTCACTTTGAAAGCTAAGTGCAAAGACAATAACCTATTTTTTTCTTTTTTTACTGACATTTTTACGTATTTCATTAACTCAGAACACTAGAGAATAAAAAGTAAAACGTTTTGGGAATGTCTGGAGTAAGCATTCGTATAATCAGTGCCAAGTTTTTTTTTATAAATGAACTGTTCTGTTTCTTTGTGTAAGTGACGTTTGAACTTTACGTAATACTAGAATACAACACTAAGTGGCGAGCCCCGGACCTGATTTGGATTGTGAAACGTTTTTATGATTAACAAAAACAAATAATCCAGTTTAAGTTTAAATTTTATATTTAAAAAATAAATATAAGTAATCTAACAGCGTTATTTCGAGGGAGCTTCCAAATCTGGAAGACCCTATACTCTTTGAAATCATCACTAAGAAGGTGTTTTGTAGACCGTGTGGCACTATATTGGAGGTGTTCGTAGTATTCGAATTTACTCTTTATCAACGTAATATCGAATACTTTCTAGTGTTCGAGTATTTTAGCGGATAATATTCTCCTATCTATAATAATAATAATGCATTAAACTGAAATTATTAATATGGGGTGAAATCGGGGATTTCTCGGTTAAGTAACTTTGGTTCCTATAGATCAGAGTTTAGAATTGTATAGAAGACATACAGACATTCTATTATATATATATATATATATACTGTATAGGATTATAGAGCATAATTAAGACGTAATAATTCGCAATTTATATTACTGCTTTATGCAAACTTAATTATCAATTTGTAAAATTTAAATTATTCTTTTGTTTTTTTATAATATGAAGGACAATAAAGTTTCGGTTAATTAATAATATGGCTGCTGAATGAATCATAATTTAAAAGATTGGTGTCGTTATGCTTTACTCGTGTAGATGTAAAAAATGATTAGGCCTATATAATAAAAATATATGGAATATATGGAAAATATATCATTTTTACTATTATTATTTGCTATTTATGCCTATAATTTACATTTTTAACCATTTTTCATCGGAAAAAATCGAACAGAATCTTAGGAAAAGTGAATATTTTTAGGAAAATTAATGTGAAGTAGCGTGGCTCGTTTTACGACGGTGGACGTAACGATGATTTTTCTAGGAACCAAGAAGTCTAATGCGTTATTATTAACTCTATATTAATTATAGTTGATAATGTTTTTAAAATTATTCACAAAAAATAGGACAGAGAGATAAGCTTCGCCCCCTCACTACGTCTCTGTGTAGATTCTCGAAAAATTCCCGTAAATTCATTATATACATGTGACTAAAATGAGTCATAATCAAAAGATCTTTAGTCATAAAAAGATTTTTTTTTTTTTTAAATTTAAAGAATGTTTTATACATTTATAAAATATTTTATCATATATATATATATAATTAATACAAATAGTTTACACATTTTGTTGTGTGTATAAATAGTACATAGAATCATAAATTCCTCTCTGCAACAATCACTTCATACACCTTACACCCACCATTAAGTAAAAAAATCCCAAATTAACTCGTGGCTCGCGGGTTTGCGCCCTAGCAACGAGTTAGCAGCCACGTGAAATTTTCCGGATTTTTTCACGTGTCTAACATTTGAATTTCCCATAGATCGTCCTCCCGGGAGGCATCTTTCTTGGCAAGTTGCCCTCGTGTCGGTTGTCATATTCCATCAAACCAAGTTAACAACGAAAGAAGAGATTCAAACTTAATAAATAAATTCGTGCATAGCCTACTTGGTGGCCCAAAACTAGATTAAGCAATACATTACAATTATTTTTTCGGTGTTTTTTTAAACCAGTTTTATACGTAAAAAAAAAAAACCTCCGTTTACCCGTACCCTTGAAATATATATATAGAACGGTTAACTGACTTTTGGACCACTTTGTATACGGTATAACGGTATAAATACGAGATTATATGCCTTGCTTTTACTTAATTATACTAAAAGATAAGTTAAATGTTTAATCGTCAAGGTGACGAGCTTTAACATTGAATAAAACTGAAAAAAAAAACAATAATAATAAACCGGTAGAGAAACTACATTCCAGAAATTCCGGTCTAGGTTAACCTGTCTATAATTTTAACTAAAATATATATAAGTGTGTGAAATTTAATACTTTTATTTTTGGTATTATTTCCCGTATTAATTTTATATAATAAAAAATTATCGTTGTTCCTTTTTTTTTTTGCAATTTATAATTTCGTTATACTTCCTACAGATGGCCAACCATGTTATGACGCCACCACGGAAGTGACGTCAAATAACGCGAGCAGAAAGATATATCCAGCAGCCTTCTGATCTGATTTGGTATGTTTAAGATGGCGTCGGCCTTGCATTGGATTCCCGATTCTTTGTACAATACAGCAATTACTACTGTCGTTTCGTGTTTTAATGTGTTTCAGAAAGAACTACGTACATTTCCCGAAAATGTACTGTTTGATATTTATTATAAAGTAAGTAATAAGGAGTGGTAATGGATATTTGTTAGATTTTTTTACATATGATACCTAATTTTGTTTCATAAAAATACATGTAATGGCTAATGTAAAGCTTTAATAAACTTACATTGGATATAACAAAAGAAAATGAGGGGTATTTAATGCATTAAACATAAAAAAACTGGCATGCAAATTCCATGTTATTAATTAATTACCATTTGTGGGAAGATTGCAAAGAAAATTACACATTTTAATCAATAATGCACAAATACAGATGATAATTTGTAAATTATCTTCCATTAAAAAACCCTAATGTCAATTCTATTAATTAAGTTATTTTTTCTTTTTTTAAATTAGAAAACATCAAATAAAATGATTATTAATACTCATAAAACAGTACATGTGTATATTTATGTTTGTATTTCAATTTTGTATACGTAATCTTGCTTGTTTTGTGTGAGAACAAAGCAAACTGTCCGTTGGCATAAAAGTTGTTTGTTTTTTGGTTATTTAAGTAAAAACGAGTGCTTTTTCACGTTTCAAAATGTCATCCTGATGATAAACATTCTTATTCTGTATCGAGCATGGCGAAGATTGTATTTATAGAAACTGCAAAGTGGTTGCCGTTCTCGCTTGTTTTGGACGATGCGGTTTTGTATTTTCTCGCTTTCCTGTATTTAACGTCCTGACGATTACGAATTTGTATAGGTTAATGGTAATTTTTAGGTTCTAGAGGAGGTCGCGGTATCCTCGTCTTCTGTAGATTGTAGATGGACAGCTTATTAAATGTCTCAAGTGTTGCCCGATCAAATACCGATAGACTTTATGAATAATTTATTATGGTATGTGTGTTAAATCTAACAAATAAATACATATATGTATTCACAGCTATTCTAATTCTAAGTATTATTGCTTTGTGTTGTTTAGTTAGCATTTTATATATTATTTTTGATATTCAAAACTGAATTTACTCAATTAGGATTTATTATTTTATTTTATTTTTTTTAATGTACTTTCATGATATCATTTTTCTTATTTTGATTGAATACATTAATACAGCTGAAAGAACTTACTGTTTTAATTGAGTTTTTAATAAAATTTTGTATTTTCTGTAATGCTTACAAGTATAATAAACAAACAATGAACTGGGATGATTTGAAAACATTTTTTTTATAACTGTAATAAAAAATATGGACTTCTATATTTTAATCTGTCTTGTTATGATTAGACAAAATTGTTTGAAAAAGTTTCTACTAATCTGCAATTAATTAATGTGAATATGTATTAATATAAACTATAATACTAATATTGGCTGTGTAAGTAGCCAAAAATGTTAGTATTAAAGCCTTTAACTAATTTAATTAGGTGTTATTTATAGGGATTATTTATATACGAAAAATTATATCCTAAAACAATGTTTATCAAATTTATCCTATGTTCTATTAACTGTTTTTATTACTTTGTAAATTATAATTATGATGTCAGTGTGACCTTCACAGATTCTAGTATTAGCTTTTTTGTAAATGATATTTTAATCATTTAATGTAAGAGAAAACTAGCTCAAATTCATCTTAAATTATTTAAATAAATTCTGTGAATATATCACTAAGTGTTTAGATGCATGGATAATGGGAAAATGTTTGTTTCATAAATTATTATAAATTGATATTGAAGAGAATGATTATTTTAAATTATTATTTCTTTATAAACAAACTAAATGCTTATTGATGTGACATTTGCTATTGTTAAGTTTATATTTATTTAATAACTATAGTTGAATATATAAAATTTTTTTATAAGATAAGCTTTCTATTTGGCTTTGTATATGTATAAATTTCACAGTAATTCTGTAGGCTATATCTTGGCATTAATGTTTTTAAATGCTCTGATATATACTGTATATGCCTGTATGTAACTCATATTTCTCTAGAACTAGGGGTTGACTTATATGGTGGGTATGAAATACAATTATTTGTTGCAGAATTACTACTTTTTGAAAATGATTGCATTTCATAAAGTGGTACAGTTCTTTTAATCAGTTTGCTATGGCTAATAATTGCTGTATGCCACTTTCATCAGACTTGCCACAAATATTTCCAAAAGTTAGAGTTCCAAAGTCTAAAAGTTGCATTTGATCAGCTTACTGTATGTAACATAATTAATATATAAGTAAAAAGTTAAATTTAAAAATTCATGCCAAGCTTTGTATAGTTTCTGGATGAAAATTCACTGAGGACGTTCTTAACGGAATTTCTGGACACATGGTTTGAATTTAAAAATTCTGTTGTTTTGGAACATTCTTCACGTTCGGTTTGTTAAAATGTGTTCATTTCACCTGAAGACGACAATTATACACTCGTTGAAAGTGCTTGTGTTAATGCTAAAGGAACTTTATTAATGCTGAACTCAGTGAATTTTCATCCAGAAACTATAATTAATATAATATTAAAAGTTTAGTATAATCAAACACTGTACAGTATTCTGTTTTCAGCAGTTTGATGTGTCAGCTTGAATAATGCCGATATGAATAGCAGAACATAAACAAAGGCATACTACAGATTTACTATCATATATTGTACGTGGCAGTATTATCAGCATACTATACTTTGCACACTATTAATGTTTTATTGGAGATATTGATTTTGTCTTGAATGTAATTTACCAGTAGGCCTGATGTACAGGGTGTCTCGAAAGGGAGTTTACAACTTCAAACTTTTATCATGGCTTTGAATTGACATATAGGAACCTACTATGATTCAAGTGATGTACCGGCTTAAAAGAGTTTTTACATCACCGTATTGGACTGTTGTTGTGAAAGATAAGCTGATCAAAACTTTTCTGGCATGTTGGATTGATAGAGGCAGCCTAATTGCCTGGCCTCCTAGGAAAATTCAACAACAGTAATTCTAAATTTACCATTTACAATACAAATGTATACATATCTTTCCTCAACAATGTTATAATAAAAAACATTAAGTGAGGACTTGCTAAAATTTGTTATCAGTTCATTCTGTAGTTGTGATACAATTACAACTACTGTAGTTAAATAAGTTGTAAGAATCTGATATTTTTGTAATGCAATTTGTAATGCAAATGAAATAAAAATACAAAATTCTACAATAAAATAGTTTGAAAAAACTAAAAGATTAAATATTAAAGAGCTAAATAAAATAAATTAGTATTTTTTGACTTTAAACCATTCAAATAACAAAATGTTTTAAGAAAAATGATTGTTGTTTAGTAAAATGCCTTTCTTTTTTAAAAAAATACTCATTCATTCATTTTTAGCTTATTCATTATTATTTTTCCTTATTCATCCAGGTATTTTTACAATAATTGATAAGTTTTACTATCTATAATACTATTTTACTATACAGTATTTGTTTATTTTTAACAGATTACATTTAGTAAATAAATGTTTTCTTTAATGTACTTTCATGATATCATTTTTCTTATTTTGATTGAATACATTAATACAGCTGAAAGAACTTACTGTTTTAATTGAGTTTTTAATAAAANATTCATTATTATTTTTCCTTATTCATCCAGGTATTTTTACAATAATTGATAAGTTTTACTATCTATAATACTATTTTACAATACAGTATTTGTTTATTTTTAACAGATTACATTCAGTAAATAAATGTTTTCATAAATTTATGGTAATTATGATGTCTCATTATGTGTTAAAACTGCAATGAATGAGTATTTTTTTTAAAAAAGAAAGGCATTTTACTAAACAACAATCATCATTTTTCTTTAAACCATTCAAATGACAAAAAATTTTAAGTCTAAAACTTCACTGTAGTTATCAAGAATTTTTTGAAAGTTGCCTTTTTTTGTTTTTTTTTTGTATAAGCTTTAAAAAAGTTGTTGTTCAAAAATTTTATCTATCTTTGGAGAGAGATATCTTTCACATTTGTCTTTTAATGTCATTGAGATTTTTCCATTCAGCCTTTGTTAAGTTAAAATTAAATATTATTGTCAGGATTAATACTTGTCATGAACATCACTGATTGGACTTGTAGTTTGTTGTTTAATTAATTAATTAATTTGGGTAGCTGTGGCACACCAGTTAAATTGTTGTATCCATTGTTTAAATTAGATATGTTTTCTGCTGTAAAATCATAATTTGAGAGTGTAAACTTTGCCGTTCAATGTATACATGGTTGTTAGAGTTAGTGCCATTGGTTTAAATATCAGTGTCAATCATTTTCTTAAATTTATTTCATGCCTTTTATTTCAAAGATGGATGTTTGTTACACTCACAAAAAATCCTGATAAGACTCATTTTAACACTTTTGGTACTTTGACACTGTAAAGAGATGGGATAGGTTGAGGAGGACAAACTGCATATTGCATACAGAACCTTTGCATTTTAGTGCATGAATATTGCAACATTGTATATAACAAGTCTAATACAAGACAATAAATATTAAAAGTATTTTTACAAAAATGTTAGGTTCTTTTGAACAGGCTTTCTTATTCATATCTTTCATAGCATTACAATTATCTTGGCTTAAAATTTTTATATGATTCTGTTAGTCACTGATTACTGGTTTAGATGATTATTTTGTTAAATGTGATTGATTTATTAATTTATTTCTAGTTGATTCGTTTTTTGAAACCGTGTTTTCATATTTATTTACTATTGAACACAAGACTGTGTTATTAAAACACTTGACTCTTTATTCAACTGAATAAAGAGGAAAAATGCCAAGTGTTTTAATAATAACACAGTCTTGTGTTCAATAGTAAATAAATTTATTTCTAATCGATTAATGTAGATATAAGCCATAATTATTTAGTATTTGTAAAAGCCATAAAAAAATCTTATTGAATGTAACATCAAACAAAAGCATAAGTTTTTAATTTTAAAATTTGCTGAAAAACATTTAAGCAGATGCACAACTCCATAAGAAAACACTAGAAATCATTGAAGAAATATTTTTTGAAACTACACAACCCATCATCTGATTCTACAGAATTGCAATGAAAAATGCCTTTTGTTTTTTGTTCCAATTCTATGATGATGGGAGTGTAATTTCAAAAAATGTTTAATCTGAAATAAATCTTGGATTAATTCAGTGATTCTAGTGTTATGCTATTTTTCTTCCAGAGAAATATTTACACATTTACATGCTTTGTCATTTTAAGCTATATATTCTTCACTTAACTAATTGACATAATTAATGACTAAATTTCTAGAATGACATTCTATTGAATTACAGTTATATTATCTTATTTTAAAATATATTTATTTATAGGAAGAAAATACAAAATTAAGGATAAAAATATTATTTTTTAGATTAAAAAAATATCCAAGTATTTAAGTAACCTTCTGATTTTAAAATCAGAAGGTTACTTAAGTATGCAAGAATTAAATAAGTTTACTAGTGAATGAGTGCCTTGGACCTTTATTTCTTAATTTTTGATTGATGTGGGACCAAAGGAAATAGAGTAAACAGATACACAAGAGGTCTAACTATTGTACCTTACCTTTAGTCATCTTATGTCTTCATTTCTACTTAATAATATAATTTTGTTTGAAAAATTATAGATATCAAAATTAATAAATATAATTCCTATAAACTTGTATTCTTTATTTATTTTTTTCTTTTTTTGTTGCATTTATATTGTGTCATACTTGGATATAAACAGAATAAATTCATTGGGCTACAATTTGAAAAAATTGTATACCTATAAATTTCCACTGTTGTCTGTCTTTCCTCAATCTTGAGAATAGATTTAGATGAAAGCCACGACCAGATATGGAAACATTAAGGGCAGGAGGCCCCAATTAACTATATACAAACTTCAGATGCAAACTGGAAATCAAGTTATTTTAATTCAAAACTTCCCCTAAATAGCAGTTAATAAAAGACTGGCACAACTCCATTGCTAATAGAAAAGTACAATGTACAGGGGCAAGACACTACAATACTAATTTGAAGTAGAGATTTGTATATTTTAAATGAAATAAATTAAAAATGTGATTAAAAATTGCAATTCAGCATTGTGATGATGTCACAATAAATAATTGCTTGTTTTAAGTACTTTTTTATATGACTATATCCTAAATATTTTTTTGTTTAAATATTAAAACATTCACAGGAAGACCTAAGCCAATAGATTTTTATCGAATTAGATAATAAATTGTGATAATTTGATGTACCAGTACCTAACAAATTCAGAGACTGCTGCTAGCTCTGCTTATTGATCTGATAAGACTGTTTTGCATATGTTACTATGAACTGCTTGGATACATGTAAAGGTTTCATAATCCTGTCAGTCAAAACAATTTAGTCACTTTTGGTGCAATTGCTAGATCTAATGAACTAACTACAGTTTCAGCTTTTTTGTATAATTGATATTGCTTGGTATTCAGACTTCAAAATTAATATTTTAGAAAACTTTTTTTAATTATATGCTTTTGCCACTGATTGTTTCAGAAATTTATTTTCTAGTGACTATATGTACATACTGAAATATCTTAGATCAGCAGTTCCCAATTTATTTTAATTATGGAACCCTTTTCACCTGGATAAAAAGTATTGAAACGTGACAATCTGCACTCTGATAATAAATAAAATAAATCAAAAATAGAATATACAAAAAGATTGAATTAATAATATTTGCTTTTTTATTATTAAACTGATAATTAATATGAAGGGTGAATTTTCACATGTGGTTTTTGTCAGTGGATGTGGTGAGAGTTCAATTACTGGAATATTAATCAAATGCATTTGATTTTTTTTTTTTTTTTGTAAATTGCTAATGAACACTGAAATATTCAAATATTACTAACCCTGGGCAACAGTTTCTTTGATAGGAATAAACACTTTAGTTTTCAAATACAAAGAATTGGATACATACAATAGGAAAAAATTAATACATGATTGATCTTCCACTGTTAGATTCAAAAATTGTATAATTTTGAATTTAACAGAAACAATCATTCTTTCTTGAAAATTTTTATATAAAAAAGTGTGTTTTCTATTTTAAATATATTGCTTTCTCATTACTCCATTCTTGATCTTTTTTTAAAACTTATAGCAGATTTTGTAAGTTGAGGCCATAATAAAAAGATGGTCACAGATAAAATTGTTCATTGCTACAAGTCTTTTAACTGTTCACATTTGCACTAATTGTATTATTTGAGTAATTTTAACACAATAAATTTTGTTAGTAGTGTATTATATAATAGTATCTTTTAAACAACAATGTTTCTGTATGAAATTATTGTTGTTATATACAGGTGATTGATTCTTAATCCATCAGTTATTTAGAAGAAAAACTTAAGTTTGAATATATAGAATTTCTACAATAATAAATTGAAGCTTTAATAACACCCATGCTTTTTGTCAAAAATTTCTGAAATTTTGCAGGGAGGTTCATATATTAATGGATTAATGCTATTAACTTTTGATGGTTAAAGGTCGAGGGAGTGGGGCGATAAAGGAGAATCGTGTCATATCTCGAGTAGGGTCTGACCTAATGAAGGTTGTACTCGTTATTAGCATTTACAATTTTTATAAAACTCATCCTTACCCTCAAAATTAAGCTTTTTCCTGTTTAGTAATAATTAATTATATAAAAAACTTTTTAAACTAAAATATCATAACAGATGGCACTCCATGCAGTTTTAAATGTCATTACTTAGAAAATTCAGCAATTCATTACTGGAATGTTTACATGTGATTTCTTAAGCCATGAAAAATTTAAATTACATTTAGATTTGAGATTGCAATTTAATTTAATAAATTCTCAAAAATTGAATCAAAGCATTTGTTAAGTGTTTCATAAAATATTTAAAAAAATTACAAAATTAATTTAATAGTAAGTATGTTTACAATTTACAGTATGGCCAATATTTAAAAATAAGAAATTATATCCATTTCTGTTTAGAAGATTGCATAATTGTGGTATCTTATAGAAACATAAATTTAGTCATTAAAATATTCACAAAATATGATATATTTATAAAAGTAAACTTATAATTTCATTATTAAAATTTTTATTTTAGTTGTATAAACAAGGACGACTTTGCCAGTTGGGATTTGAATTCTGCAATCTGGAAGTCTTTTCTAGAGTACTCAAGGTGAAAGATAAACGGTAAGAATAAAATTTAGAAGTCTACTATCTTTTAAAATAATATAATAAAAATGTATGCTGTTTATTATCATTGTATTATTATTATAAATTTTAAGGAAATTAAAAAATGATATAAAATTGTAATGCTAGATGATCTGCTGAATTATCAGGCTGTAAAATGCCTAATACAATTGTATATACAAAGTAATTTGTTTAGTGGTAGATGGTTAAGCTGTCATCTCATGATAATTATAGTAAATTAATTTTAATTTAGAATTTCTGGAAGAAAAAAATCAGCTCAGAGTGGGAATTGAACACAGAACTTCTAACTCTGCAGATGCATTACGAATTACGCTATCTGGCCCCCTATCTAAATAACCTGTACAGTTTTATCTAAATAGTTCTAGAAGCAAAGGTCAGGTGGAGATCTAGGTTGTGTAACTGGCAATGCATCTGCACAGTTAGAAGTTACAGATTCAAGTCCCTGCTCTGAGACAACTCTTTTCTTCCAGAAATTCTAAATTAAAAGTATCGTGAGATGGTGGCTTAACTACCTGTATCTAGACAAATGACTTCATATCTAATTATTAACTTAGTCTTATCATAGCCTAATTATTTGGCAAGATTGTCTGGCTTTAATCAAAATGTAGGTTTGTGGAGTTGTTGTTTATATATAAAATTGTAAAACAAAGTTTACTATATAGTATATAAATTTTTGATGTTGGGAATTAGTTGATATTTGAGATTAACACTTTCTACATTATTAAGTAATTTTTTTCCATAATTATACTATTTTAATTATTCTTTATTATTTTTAGTGTTATTAAATAATCCATATCATCTTACTTTACTTTTATTCTTAAAGAAAAATGAGTTGTTTCAGTTAATGCCTTTAAAAATATTTAATATTTAAATGGACAATTTGATATATACTACATGTGTATAATTTATAATAAATTGTTTTTTATACATGTAAATAATTACTCCATTGTTCTTTTTATATTAAAATATCTATTTGTTTTAATTTGAATTCAATCCCCTTACTTTATTTTTCTTTATATTGCCAATAAATGGATCAATTATAGATCTTGCTTTTGGATAATCAATGTAATTTATTTTCTTGTTTTCTGTCTTGTGACCATTACACAACTCTAAGCTGATATTTCTGAAGAAGAACATTTAAACTTGACTAGGGAAAAGTTGAGAATAAACTATATATTACTAGTTTGTGTATCATTAGAATACATTATTTTAGTACCTAGTGTACTGGTGGTTATGGGATTATGTTGGTACACAGCAAGCTTCAAGCCTGCAACTTCGTAAGAATAAAATGAATGCAGCCCTCTGGAAGTCTACAAAGTCTCTTTTCCACTCTCATCCAAAAAAAAGGTGGCTTATCACTGCTTTAAATTATTTGTGCATAAAATTAAGGTTAAGTTGTAATTGTACCTAATAACTTAGTTTTTAAAACAACTTTTATAGTATTGGAAGCAATTTTTTATTTTGGCTTTTTAATAATGGTTACCACAGATATGTCACTGAATAGTTACTGTATCTATCTATACATTTAATTTACATTGATACAGCCATGCAGTGCTCTTATAAGCCAAAACAAGATGGTACACACAAGCATCCTATGCTTATTTGCACAGAAATATGATATAATATTTTTAAGGTAATATTAAAATAGAATTTGTTTTTGCTTGTTTGTTTGGGCATTTTTAGATTATTTATTCTATAGAAAATACCTGTTCTTCTTTTATGTTGACAGATTAATTAATTGTGAAAAAATATATTGTATAAACTAATATGGTGGACCATGTTAAATTCTATTATTTCACAACTCTTAAATAGATCTAATTATCTTAAATTTAAAAAAAATATTGAAGTACCATATAACAATTTAAATAAATAAGGGAGATTTTGTAAAGTAAGTGAGAAAAGAAAATTTCTCTCATAAATAAAAAGCCATCTTTATTTAGAGGTCATTTTTGTGTCTCTCAAAGGAAACCTTTTAAAGCAGTTTTCACTGTATCTAAAAGATGATTATATGTATATAAATAGTGTGTGTATAACATGTAGATACTTGAGTCATGATGTCATGATTAATGAAAATAAAGCTGCTTTGTTGAAGAAGAGAAATGAGTTTTTCAAACAATTACTATAAACATTGTGTTCTGTATATAAAATTTTAGCTACTATACTAAAATACAGATAAAATTAATGATTACAGTATTTGCAATAATAGAAAATGGATTCTTCTCAACTAATTTTATTTTTAACACTGAGAAGATCAAGATGTTATAAAGAACCCAAGGAGTGGGTACATATATTAATTAGAAACTTTAATTATCAGTTTCATTATAGCAGAATTAGACCCAAAAAATTATTAATTTGATATTTACTGTTATTGATCATGTCTTGAAAAATTAGTTCACATTCATATTAATACAGGTATTAATACAGGCCAAAATATAATGATTAACAAAAAAAAAAACTTCAATATTCTTGTAAAGAATTTTTATTTTTGATTCATTAGATGTTATTTACTTGCTGTTGGTATTGCTAATGTATTTTCATAAGATAAAGCTTTTAAATTCTGTTTAAATTTTTACAATTATATTTTATTTTTGTATACAAATGTTATTTTATGATTATGACAACAGTAAGCTTTTAGTAATGACATGAAGGTGAACAGCAACTAGACCTTCATGTTGTTACTATATTCCTAAACAGTTGGTGAATAGAATAAAACAATTCTATTCACCAACTATTTGCTAAGTTGTTTCACAAGCATGGTCTCAGTGTTAAGTATCAGACAGAAGTCAAAGATTATAATTTGGATTTATACCATCAGAGTAGAGATTTTAACTTTTTTCATTTCTGTAAGTCAAGGTCATCAGATCACGCTTTTGCACCTCATTAAAAAAAGGCTCAATTTTTTTTTGTAATGCAAAATTTTATTATTACTTAAAAAATATTTATCCAAAAAGTATATTTTAACAAAAACTGTATTTTCTTTGAATATTTATAAATGTATATATGATTTATCCCTCTGCTTGTATTCTGTTTTTTAAAAATTTCAATATATAACTAGTTCAGACACCATTATTTTCTAGGAATTATCACATCCACAGACTCTGAAAATACTAGCCAATCAATGACTTTTTACTTATTTTACCCAGATGCATTTCAGAAATTATAATATTTTTCTCCTCGGTGGACTTTCTTTCATACAAGCTAAACTATGCACAAACACTTTTGTCCATAAACTAGAACCAATTAAGGGAGATTGTTTAAAAAATATTATGCAAAAAAGAAGGATGTTGGATATTTTAAAGATTATATCAGATGCTAAAATGACTTGTGACCAATTACAATTAACTATTTAAGATATGGACATTGATCTGACAGGTGGAACTACCAATAATGATAGAAGATAATAGATAATTGTAGGAACAAGTAAAAAATACAACTAGATATGAAGCAATGGAGTAGGATCACCTCAAAAACCTATAGAGTTTTCTTGACTTCAGTGAGTTCAACAGAAGTCAATCTGTCAAATATTCTTGATAATATTGTGGAAAAGGGTAATGAAGTTGCATCTAATATGTCTGTTTGAAATTGTACTTGGAAATTAACACATTTACAACACTACTGGTGAATTTGCATATTTAACTCTAGCCATCACAATGGCACATCACCATAGTGAAATGAATGCTGTTTAGTTAAACTTATATATGATTATCATTATAATTAAACTTATAATGAATTTAACTTCTTATATTGAGTTTATCCTTGATATGTGGCTGTACATAAAGAATTTTTACTATTGTATATCATTTTTAAAGCATAAACATTTATTTGATAGAAATGATATATGAAGTTGAAGTATAATGAATGCATAAGCATGTGTGTTGTAGCCAGGTTCTGGATATAAGTGACCACAGCTGTTGATTGACACATTTATAGCTATAGTGGCCATCATCTTGCCACCATAGCTCTAAATGTGTGCTATAAATAGAAAATGGTGGCCATCATTTTCTTGTAAAGCTGTTTTATAAAAATGGCGATAATACTGTGGCTGTACTTTGGAAATTTTGTCTTTGTCAGAGTTTACTCTGAGAATCACTACTCAAAGTTATCAGGAAAAGATAACTTGATTTGAGAAAATGAGATCTGAAAGTTTACCACAAAGCTATTACTTCATAAGTTGTTGAAAATGTCACTACAACTTTGAACAGTCAATGAATAATGTTACAGGTTCCAATAGTGTGTGTAGTGTTACAGCAGTCTTATATATTCTATTGCATAGTGTGGAAGATACTGAGAAAGTTGGTGTATTGTCATCTGGATAAGATCAGCCACAACCAGCAGTTGTTTGCATTTGGCAAGGAAATTCAATTGACCTTTGCACTAACTTATCTTGCCAGAATGGAAGTAAATACATCGTGGCCATGAAAAGATTCTTTGTAGCGACTAGTCTATTTGTGCCTAATACAAGATTCGTATCTGTGATCTGCAGAACTAGGAATTCATTTACTCTGCTGCTAGATTGATAAAAATTTAATATGACATAACTTGATGATTGAAAGTTGATTATTTACATAATGAATACTATCACTAGAATTTTTAAAAGATTAACACTTACATTTAGTTTTCTATATGAATTTTCATGAATGTTTGTATATAAAAGTAATATGAAATAATGGCAACAAAATTGCAAACAGTTTATATAATTTTAATTAAATAAATACAATAATACTATTTAATTTTAAATTTATAAATTAAACTATTTTTCAGTCATCTTCTACATCACTGTTTTCAAGCTTTAATGGATCATGGTGCTCATACATCTGAGCATTTAGCAGATGCTTATTATCAACATTGCTTAACTGTTAAGCATTCTTCAGTTCAAGTGAAAGATAGGACAATTCAACTTGGTCTTTCTCTAGGTAGGTTTTTGCATATATGTGAAAATATAAATTATATTGTTGTTCATATACACATCTAAAAGTTCTTTATAAGAAAATTAAAGTTAGTCAATATACCTGTATACAATAAAGAAAATTTCTTACAATTAAAACCTGTATAAATTACTCAGTCATGACAAATTAGAAGTGTTGTGTTGTTTTACAGTAGACCCCCCTATAACGCTTAGATACGTTCCACGCTAACCGAAAATTACGTTGTAGGAATGATTAAATACATGAGCCATTCGCAGCCCGATAGGTGGGAACTNATTAAATGCTTTAACTGCATGTGGTTTCCATGTGCCTGCCATGTTTGCATATTTCTAATACAGCATTTGTATATTGTAATAATATCTGAAAGAATAAATTTTGTGATTATAATGCCCATTTTTTTAATTGTTGTTGATTATAACACACATAACATAGCAAAAAAATATGTTAACATGTATTTTTTTGCTAAAAAAACATATTAGATTTATTAATTATTAAGATCTGTATAATAATGATTAATAATAATTTCATTTATTTAGACGGCATTAGATGTTCGCCAGTGTGTATTTGGTGGTCATAACTTGCATGTTGCCATAGCACACGAAGATCTGGCATATGCTTCTTATGTTCATGAATACAGTTCTGGAAAATTTCAACATGCTAGGTAAGGTTATTAAACAATTCTTTAATTTAATTATGATTTTTAAAAAACAAAACACACACTTTTAATAATTTTTTTTTACTCTGTTCTGTGGACACTAAGAGGGCCTTTTTTTAGCAAGCCCATTATAGGTTTGTCCTGACTCACAATAGGTGTTTTTTGGGGGCAGCTGGGTGGGAAGGACAGGACCATCCATGAAAAATTCTGGGGTTTTTCCATCATGTCTAGATTCAATTCTGGGTCCCCAGAGTGGTAGACTGCCACTTTAACTGCTTGCTCATCCTGCCAGTGCCTTTTTAATATCAATACCAGATTATTTTATCATTAATAATGCTGAACTAATGGGAATCTTCTTTAATATACCAGGATAAGTTACTTATTATTTTGGTATATATTTTAAGTCTTATTTTTCTGTTACAGTAATATCTAAAGATAATACTGTATATAATAGGATAAAGAATATTAATATCTACTGTTTTTTTTTTTTTTAATTTGATACACTAACAATTTTATATACTACTTATTATTTAAATATTTTAATTAGTGTAACTGTTAGTATATTAGAAAAGATAGTTTGTATGAATTTTAGATGTATTTTAGTTCTGCATTGTCCATATTTGAGGCAGAGCATTAGCAAAACCTCAAATAGAATTGAATTGTGTTCATTCTCAAAATCTTTTTGATCAATTTTGATTAAACATTGTCATTTTTCATTAGTTGAGATGAGGAATTCAAGAATGCAAACAAATAGGGTCTCTGACTTCATTTTCAAGATATAAGGTCATTTCATGAGTGCATGCGACAAAACAGTATCACAAATTGTGCAATGATGTCCCAAGGTCACTAGCACATCTTCTGTGTTGCTTATTTCTATAAGTTAAGTTTGTTCTCAAATTTGATGGCCTAATTTTGATAAAACTTTGCCATTTTATATTGCTTGCAATAAAGAGTCCAAAAACAATAAATTTAAATGTAGAAACTGGTCCTTGATTTTATTTTTGATATAAAATGGGGTCAAAGTGATAATGTCCATGCTCCTTGAGCACTTCTTACAGAATTTAGGGGTGAAATAAAAAGAAACAAAGCAATTGGCATCAATTGCTTTTAGTTTTGGTTTTTTTTTTCGTATATGGCAATGCGACACATGGACAATTTGCTGAGGCGAATACCTCTCTGGAGGTCTAGGGAGTTTTATGGGAAATTGGCTCCTATTTAGATGTTACTGATGTGAAGAAAACTTGGAAATCTCCACATAGCTCCCATTGGCCAGGCATGAACTCAACCAACTACCACTGTAAAGTGGTTTTATCTACTTTGTCACTGGTAGGCATTGGTATCCATTACTTTGTTCTTGGATTGCCTCTCCATGTCATAAAGTGCAAGGATCATCTGTGTGCCCAGCCAGTGAAATGATCACCCCTCTCATGACTTGCAGATGTAAAGAGAGTCTGTTTTATAGTGACAAATGTGTCTGAGATGGTCAGGTACAAGGATCACCTTCTCTGTGTCTAACAAGTGCAAAGATTGCTTCTTTCTTTCCGACTCTGCCTCATTTCTCCTACAATATGACAAAGTTGGACAATGTCCTCCTTAAAAATCATTTTATGTAATTGACATTAAATGATTTGTATTTATGTTGAAAACCTAAATATTGTACATTTACAGGTCAGTTATAATAAAATCTTCCATATTGTCCACTGTGATAATTGGACGAAAAATATTTGGAAGTTAAAGCTTTATTACCTATTCAAATGAAAAACTAAATTAAAAAAATAAATACAATTTATTATTGAATAGTAATTTCTCATATAAACTTTGAAAATAAATTCTTATTTCAGGTAGTATTTTGAGTGATGCAGGTTGGTTTCTTGATGCTGAAAAAATAATGAAATCATGTATGGAAATCTGTAAACAGTTGAAAGATCCTCCTCATCTAAATATATTGTTGGAATGTTGCATTAGGTAATTAACAAGTATATTTATAAAATTTTCATGCATGTTACAAAAATCTTTATAAATTTTATTGTTAAGAATATATTAAAAATGTTTGATATCAGTTTTGTAACTATATCCTTATATATATATATATATAGTGTTACATAATACTAACTATTTTTATATATATTTACAAAATAGAAATTTTAAGTCCTTTGGTTTTAATAAGTAGTTTTGTAAACTAGTGTTTTGAACAAATGATAAGTTACCACTTTCAGCAGAATATATTTTATTTGTGAAATGTTTATTGGCTGACCAGACAGCCATCCTCGGATTGAACCACTAATAGATTGAATATAGAATACTGTATTTCTGCACTTTTTTTTGTTTTTTGCCATTTTTTATTAATCGAGATGCCAAAAATATGCAAATTATTTTTAAAAGTACATTATATCAGTATTTATTCACTATTTATTCAACATTTAGCACAATACAGTTCTATATAGAGAGAAATTTTTCCTCTTAAATCTGCTGACCCATCTTTGACTAGCCTTAAATTCAAGGGAAGAAATATTTTGTCTGAGCAATATACTGCAAGCCCATGATTGCAGAATATCATGTGTTACAGCACAGCCATCGTTGCATGTTTGTTCAACATATCGTAACAGTTTTTTCTCAAGTTATTTATACTTTCCAGTCGTGGGACCACAAAATGTTCTCACATTGGACCTTTGTTGCTTAGAGCTTGTTTTTGTTTACACCAGTAGTGAACAAGTGCCTCACTGATACCAAATTTTCATTTGTCCCCTCAATTTCTGTTCTGCTCTGCAAAGCAGATTAGTTCAACAGTTTTACCAGACAGTATAAAATTAGTTTTTTATTGCATCTTAAAGTTGCAGTTAACTCTACTCAGTATGACACTAATAAACCTACTAAAGTGCTATAAAGCATTACAGTTAAAAACAGCCTTTATTCTTCACTCTTTTAAGCCTCCAGTAAGTACAAAGATAATGTACTGTTAAGTTTATACAAGGAAATGAGGGTAAACGAAGCACCTATATACTGTGAAATTTCTTGTTGGCTGATTTATCCTATCTCCTACACTAAGTGATTCAGTATGAGAAGTCTTGCATTTTTCATGTGAAAAATACTTTAATATTTTGTTTTCCCTAAAAACATTTCTTAGAAATATGGGAGCAAAAGATATTCAGGTAAAAATATGCATGGAAATATGATACATACAGTTTCAAAATTTAAAAAATGGTTAATGCTATTTATGATTAAATAAGAATTTAAGCGATTTTTCATAACATGTTTGCATATTGCTAACTTTTCAATGTTGAAATTGTTGATACATTGTAAAGTTAACAATATACAAACAACATACTATGAAGAGTTTATGCATCAATTATAAAGATGCTAGTTACCTGCCCACAGCTTGTAAGTACAGTATGTTTTAAACCATTAAAAGGGACATTGATACTTGTCTTCAGTTTATTAATGAATTTTTCTCATTTATAGTGTATTTTTATTTTATTTGTATTTGATGTATTTATTTTACTTATCTGTTTTCACTTCTTAAATTTTAAAAATATATGTATTCTACAATCTGTATTTGAATTTATTAATGGTTAATCATGAGGATGGTTTCCCAATCAACCACAAATGTTTGATAAATAAGATATTTTTCTGGAAGATGTGAGAACTGTTATTGTTTGATTTTTACCTGAAAAGTTACATAAAATAAAAGCACAGTTAACACAGGAAGATTATTTAAGATTGATTTTATTTTAATATATATTTACTAGAAAAATTTAAAACATTTTTCTTGCCATTTAATTGAATANTATGAAGTAGCTTTATCAGTTGGTCATTTAGCTTCTCTCTATAATTATGATATGTTACTCTTTGAGAAAGCAGAGAAGTTGTATTGTCGATCAGTAAGCATTGGTAAGAGAACATTTTATTATATATTTTGTTCTAGAAATATATTAGTGTTCAGAAAATTTTGTGAATAAACTTTAGCTATTTCACGAATTTATATTACACTTCAAACAAGTTTTTTCATTTTCCTGATTCAAAATAAATTAATTTTCTAATTTATTGTTGGGCTGCAGTTTTTAAATTGTAGACTTATACATTCTCACTCTTGTCCGTTGTCTGTCTTTTGTTAATCTTGAATGGAGTTAGATGAAAATTGAGATCAGCTAGGGCCAGAGGTTCAAATAACTATATACAAACTTCTGGCCAGGACTGGAAGTCACATGATTTTTCAAATTAAAATATGATTTAAAATTGCAGCTCAGCATTGTGACAATGTCATAATAATATATACTGTGTTTGATTTTTACTATTTACTTCTAATGATTGGTAATTTTTAAATGATGCTAATTTTTATTAATATTAAATGAATAGATAAAAAGGTTTCTGTAATTGTGTAATGCAGTGCAGCATATTAATGATACTGCACTTTGTGCATTATCATATTAATATGTCAAATACTTTCTAGCATTATAGGTCTATAATATAAAATTGATAAAAAATGAATTTGAATACTACAAATACTTTCAACGTTGCATCATATGTACAGACAATGCTTCTAGCATCTCTGGTGTAATTTGAGATAAGTAGTAGACTATATCAATGGAAAAAATTTTTAAAAAGGATTAGCGTATGAAAAAGATTGGGAACTGATTTAGAGCAATGCACAAATAAAAGAATTAACTGAAATAATAATTCATAGCAGTATAAAATACGGAGTTTAAATCTTAAATCACAGCAAGAAAATTCTCTAGTAAAGCAGATATATAGCCTATGTTTGTAATGATATACACAAATAATACACCAGAAATTTGAAAACGTTAGAAAAGTTACGTTAATGATTAGATGCTAAAGTAAATCTTGATATATGTAACTGGCATAAAAAATTAGTATATGAAAAAAGTATTTCAACAATATAAAATATTTTATGCTTTAAATGTAAAAGTATGAGTTCTAATGTTAAAAGTTTATGAAAAATTTTTAAAACTTGGATACCATATTTTTATTTCTTGGATGAGATTTCTTCTATAATTTTAAATGTAATATAAATCTGGAACTTTGCCTTAATTTGACGTTACATTCCAAAACTTGTATGAGCTGAAGCTGGGTTATGAGTCTGAAAATGTTTCTCATTGATTAAAAAATTTTTGGTCTAGATTTTTTAATATTTTAATCCTATAGAATCTTAGTTTTTCTAAATTTATATTTTTACAGAGTACATTTATTCTGTTTATATTCTGTTGATTTACATATGTAATATTTATGTAAGAATGTGAAGAGACAATGTAGTTATTGACTAATCTATGATTGAGAAAAACATTTTCTCTAATTACTCAAATATTTAAAAAACTGATACAATTATTTTTTGAAATCTCCATAATTATCATTTCAGGAAGATATGTAAAAACTTATTTATTCACTTATTAAAATCTTATTCCATATTACAGGCATATAGGTGGAGTTTAGAAGCATTAAAATGTTTAAACTCAAGTTTACCTATTAAGGTAAGATAATCTAAAAGTATTCTCAATTCAGTTTAAAAATTGTAGTTTTCTTATTATTCTAATAAGTTAAATTGTAAAATTTAGGAATAAGATTGATTTCAGAAATCAGATAACTTTTGGCTTTGTTATCAAAGTGAACTGTTGAAAATAATGTAGTAATAATGTACTATTTTATTCCATATCTGTACTTCATTATAAGAATGTTTTTGGTCACATCTTGATATCTTGAATTATAAATTTTTAATAGGATTTTATATTGAATAATTTTTCTTTAAGAAAATTTTGTGAACATAATATAAATTGATTATAATATAATAATAATTAAATTTGATCAGATTTCTTATGTTTTATTAATGCATAAATATGTATATTTTTAATTTAGACAATTATTCATGTTCTTCGTCAAGCTGCTAAGGTGAGTTATTTTGCTAAATAATAGAATAAAAATATTTAAAATTTTATATTAATTGAAATTCTAAGAGAAAATATTTTTTAAACTTAGGCCTGTGTAATAAAGAGATATTTCAAAAAAGCTGGTCTTCTAATAAAACAAGCATTGCATCTGTCAAGGTAAGTTATTCAAATTACTTACTATGCTGCTAGGTTTTTAGTATTTCTACTAATTACCATCAATAAAATAACTAGAAACAATAATGTTTTGCTATTTTAAAAATTGTTAATGGATAATTTTAGTGAAACTTTAATTATGAGTAGAGTTCATTGTATATGTTTGTAGCAGTATATGTTGTTGATAGGATTTTAACTTAGGATATAAAATTGTAGCAAAGACACTTTCTGTATTTGTTAAAGGTGTATTAGTCTGAAGTTTGGCAGAATTGAATTATTTAATAATTGAGAACTGTCAAGAATCAATTGTGTCCAAGAATAGAGTTCTCAAGAACAAGGAACAAATCTTACACAATGATGCCACCTTGCTTTGCACGGCTTTGGAGTAGTTTGTAATTAATGAT
The DNA here is from genome assembly GCF_000671375.1 of Centruroides sculpturatus. Taxonomy (NCBI): domain Eukaryota; kingdom Metazoa; phylum Arthropoda; class Arachnida; order Scorpiones; family Buthidae; genus Centruroides; species Centruroides sculpturatus. The sequence continues at coordinate 448,406 of NW_019385105.1, read as the reverse complement.
AAAAGTATTTAAATGAAAGAATGAAGAACTATCCAGTTTCAAAAAGCTGATTTTTAGATAGATTGTAAATAATGTGACTTGCTTGGCTTAGACACAGATTAGTTAAAAATTAGAGTATTAAAATTATTTGAGAATTCATATTTGGTCATAAAATAGTTTGGTCTGTTTGATCCAGCAATGTTGAGATTAATTATTGAATTTGCAATGGCTGGACATGACTAGTTCTCAGTTCTCAAATTGGCTTGTTCGTTTTCATGTGTGCTCATAAGGATTACTTCTGAGAACTTTCAGTATTCAAATACCTAGCACAAAGTTCAAAAGAACAATGAGAACTTTTTGGAATATAATAATTCTTAATTCTTGTATGTGAACACTCTCATCACTATTAGTGTACAAGTTACATTAATTTAAATATATTTAGATGTACTATTGTTGTCACACTAGAATGAGTTTCACAATTATAATTAAATTAAATAATTTAGAAAGTCCTGGAAGAAAAGAATTGGTCCAGAGCAGGACTTGAACCCACAACTCCTGCTTACCATGCTGCCAGTTATGCTACCTGAGCCTCCTGACCAATCTCCTCTTCCATACATATTTAATAATTAAATATATATGGAAGTGTACATATTTAATAATAAAAGTAAAAGTAGAGTGCCCATGAGTTATCCATATCTGGCAGACATTAGTTTTGATAGCCATTAATGATGGTGAATGACTACCATTATTATTAAACTAATATTATAAATTTAAATCAATATATAAAACCTATTTGACATGAGAGTTTTAGAAAAATTAGTGGTGTTAATAGATGGATACAGTGGCAAAATCATATTAAAAATGAAGACATAAGGAAAAACCTTGAGATAACAAATATTCAGTTGAGAGTAAGCAAGGCTAATCTGAGGTGGTTTGGCCATTATGGAAAGAAAGACTAGCAAACATATTCAAAGCTAAAATCAAAGGGATGATCTAGATCAGTGGTTCCCAATTAGTTTTTCCTGCATACCACTTCAAGAAAGAGCTCAAACTGGTGTACCCCTTATAGCAGAAATTCATATTAATCCATACTAATATTATAAATTTGAAGGTCATTCTGCCTGTCTGTCTGTTACCTTTTCATGTATAAACTGCTGAACAGGTTTTAATAAAATTTGGCACAGAGATAGCTTACATGTTGGAGGTGGACATAGGCTGCATTTTACTGCGAGAAAATATCTTACTCCCATGAGAAAATTCAATATAATGCAAGCGAAGCTGTAGGTAGACAGCTAGTGATAAATAGAATAAGTTTTTTTACATTTATTACCTTTAAAATACAATTCTAATAATAATGAAAATAACATAAGGTTATTTAATTTTAATGTGACAAATGTGCACGATTTTCTTTGCACAACTTTGTAAAATCTGGTTGCTTTTTGGTCAGCTTCAGTCTTAAGTCATCTTTGAGTTGAAGTCGGTGACGATGTTTAGTTTTCATGTTTGTCATGACCAAAAATCCACTCTCGCAGAGAGATGTTGTGCAAAATGGTAGTGAATATTTTATTGCTGCTTTGCTGACATGATGATAATGATAATTGTACAATTAACACAATTTGAATTTGTGTTAATTGTACAATTTTTGTTTCTTGCATAAGAATTTCATTTAGGTATTGTCACAAATGCATTTTTTTAATGAAATTTCGAGAATATTTTTAGTTATAAATAAACAAATTTGTGCATTTGACATCATGTTGTAAATTGCCGAATTTTTGATGGTCCACTTATTATTTTTTTTCGATTGCTTCATCTCATGCATTTAAATTTTAAATTGACCGATTTCAGATTGCCACGCATACCCCTTCATGCAATTTCACGTACCCCTGGGGATACGCGTACCACTAATTGGGAACCATTGATCTAGATGAAGGTGGATTGATAGTGTTAAGCAGGCTTTAGAGGAAAGGAATTTAACTTTAATCCAGGCTAAAAACTTGTCTGTTGATAGGAGAGTTTGGGGAAAAAAGTAGTGGTTGGTAGTATAAAAGTGTGATATTTTTTTTAACCATGTTGACCTGTACACACTCTGGGTATCAGCAGAAATTAATGATGATGTTTGTTACTTCTAGGCAGTACTATGAGCAAATAAGTAATTTTTTAAGGGGGGAAAGTGTATTTACAAAACATGTCATGAAATTAAAATCATTGAATTGTAATGGAATTTTTTAAAAATTCAATATTTTTTATATTTAGTAAGACAATTCAAAATTGTAACAATTATATTTAGTTTGAAAAAGTACAAATCAAGTTTAGTTAAATATAGGAATTGTTATTTGAAATTGAATGAAGTTTTTAAATATATTTACAGAGAACACTTTGGATGCAAGCATCCAAAAACAGCTGACACATTACAGGATTATGGCTTCTACCTGTTAAATGTTGATTCAAATCGCCAGTCTGTTAAAGTCTATCAGGTAAGTTTTTAAATCAAATTTAACCTTGATGTAAAATGAATTAATTAGTTTTTAAACAAACTATAATATATTCTTGTACTCATTATTAAATGCTTTAACTGCATGTGGTTTCCATGTGCCTGCCATGTTTGCATATTTCTAATACAGCATTTGTATATTGTAATAATATCTGAAAGAATAAATTTTGTGATTATAATGCCCATTTTTTTAATTGTTGTTGATTATAACACACATAACATAGCAAAAAAATATGTTAACATGTATTTTTTTGCTAAAAAAACATATTAGATTTATTAATTATTAAGATCTGTATAATAATGATTAATAATAATTTCATTTATTTAGACGGCATTAGATGTTCGCCAGTGTGTATTTGGTGGTCATAACTTGCATGTTGCCATAGCACACGAAGATCTGGCATATGCTTCTTATGTTCATGAATACAGTTCTGGAAAATTTCAACATGCTAGGTAAGGTTATTAAACAATTCTTTAATTTAATTATGATTTTTAAAAAACAAAACACACACTTTTAATAATTTTTTTTTACTCTGTTCTGTGGACACTAAGAGGGCCTTTTTTTAGCAAGCCCATTATAGGTTTGTCCTGACTCACAATAGGTGTTTTTTGGGGGCAGCTGGGTGGGAAGGACAGGACCATCCATGAAAAATTCTGGGGTTTTTCCATCATGTCTAGATTCAATTCTGGGTCCCCAGAGTGGTAGACTGCCACTTTAACTGCTTGCTCATCCTGCCAGTGCCTTTTTAATATCAATACCAGATTATTTTATCATTAATAATGCTGAACTAATGGGAATCTTCTTTAATATACCAGGATAAGTTACTTATTATTTTGGTATATATTTTAAGTCTTATTTTTCTGTTACAGTAATATCTAAAGATAATACTGTATATAATAGGATAAAGAATAAAAATTTGAAAAACTAAAAAAAATAGAATTTATTTATTTATTGTTATTTATTAGTAAACTAATACATTATTAAAGTGACAAATCTTATCAAAACTAACAACATCAGAAAAATTTACTTTCATTAAGATAATCAAAATTTAAAAAGTGAAATTATACTGCTAAATTACATGTACTTTTTGCATCACCATTGCCATTTATATACATAAATATGTTTTTTACATTTTATACTTTCATTCTTAGACCAGTTCATTAACAACATAATGAACTAGTCTAAAAATGCAGCTTGTACAGTACATATTAACCACTCTGCAGTGATTGACGGATATACCCATCAAGGATGATCATGTGGCACTGGAGAATGATGTCTATATCTGCAAAAAATTTTTTGCACAAAAAAATATCGCCAAAAACTAGCCAAAAATTATTGCAAAAAAAATTCACATAAAAAAGGAATTATGTGACAATAAAGAAAGATTTTTCTTTACTAGACATAACTGTATAAAAAATTTTTCTGAAATGGAAACGAGAAAAATGCGTGGGAAAATTCTTTAAAAGTTTGTTACACTATTAACCTTTGTACAGAGGATTAGTCAGATATGGCGCTATCACGATGTAGTGGAGAATAAACGTGGAAAATTCTTTAAAGGTTTCCCACGTTTATTCTCCACTACATCGTGATAGCGCCATATCTGACTAATCCTCTGTACAAAGGTTAATAGTGTAACAGACAATTAAAATTGATATCAGAAAGTGACTGTACTACAGAAAATTTATTACTAAAATAATGAATGGAAAAGAATTCACTTTAACATTAGTGACATCTTATAATATGTGTATTAATGTTTCTGTTTGAATCAAAAAGCTAATATATATACAAATGTTGTGAATGTCTTTAATTGAATTTAAAAAATATAAAATAGTTACTAACTTCAAGGCTTTCTTAATAACAATTAATCATTGTTTGAATATCACTATATTACATACCATAGTTTGTGTAGACCTGTCTCTGAATTTTTAAAAGAATTTAGAGAGAGTAATTGTTTGATAGTTTCTGATAATATAAATGCTGTTAATTGTAATTATTTTAATAAAGGGAAGATATTAAAATGTTTATAAATTTAACTTTTATTAGAGAACATGCTGATAAAGCAATGGCCATAATGAAGCATCTTTTACCTGAAGATCACCTACTACTGGCATCATCAAAACGAGTTAAAGGTAATGATTTTAGTATTAGTATTATTCAAAGTTTAATTAATAAAAGATTTGATCAAAAATAATAAAATTTTGTTCACTAGATTTTTTAATATTTTAATCCTATAGAATCTTAGTTTTTCTAAATTTATACAGTCATTTATATAAATTCAGAAAAACCAGAAATTCGTTAGGATTGAAAAACCAACAATTGTCTTCACAACAGTTGTCTACATACACTACTAAACAAACAATTCCTGAAAGAGAATAGAAAATGCTACAATCTTAGTTTCAGAACACTGTTTCCTCAATTTGTCTTTTTATTTATTTATTTTTTTAGTTGAGATTTCAATAAATTAAATTTTTCACTTAGTCGTGAATAACTTTTGACTTCTTTGTATTCTAGCATTTAGTTAATAAATGATCAGTTGTTTGACCTAAGGCTAGGTCAAACAACTGATCATTTATTAAATTCTTCAGACATTATTGTATGATTCAAACTTCAGTGTATATGACTCCAAAGTTTTTCATCCTGTGGAAACTTCCCATTCTGAGAATTACCTCACTACAATTATAAATAAAAAAACAAACATGATAACTAATTCTATATTATTCCTCTTCAAGCTTAGGTGGTTATTTTTTTTCATTCTGAAAACAAAGTTTCTTATTAGAATGTTTTCTTTGTCAGACTATTCACAAGACATCTTTCAAAATCTGCATTGTATGTCACACAGATCATTCTAAAATGTTTATTTAAAATTTCTTAACTTGGTATCATAATAACATAAAGAAAATGAATGCATGCTTCAGGAAACCAAATGATTTTATTTAGAAACTTTTTTGTTTTCTTAAAGTAAGAAAAATATTTTTCCATTTAAAGCAGCATGCTGACAACTACCTTATCAATTTTTCAGAAGATTTTTCTTTTCGTTTCTTTCCCGTTTAAGAATTTTGTATGTTGTGTTTAGGATGGATCTATTTATTATGTGTGATTTTTATTTCATCCAGTCTTATCAATGACATTGATGTCTGTTTCATTATTGTATTGTTTTACCTGTTATAACAATTCAAGATATCAACTGAAATTTGAATTTGTTTTGCTCTTTGTTGTTCAATGTGTTTGAGTGATGTTTGTGGAATAAAGTTTCTGTTGTACATTCTTTTTAGATCAGTTCATTGTTTGGTTTGTTTTGTTACTTTAATAGATACAGATCATGCTGTCATTTGTGCCAAGTGTCACTTCCATTGACATATTATTTTGTTTTAGAGATCTGTTTGTGTTGTCAGCAAGAACAGTGTTCAGACCATTGATATAGTAAGTTTTTGGTGACAGTTATACTATAACCAAGGAGACTGGCATAATTTTTAATTGTAAGCTTCTACATAATTTACAAGTGAAAACTATTAGTTTGGATGTTATCCAGATCAGCACAATCACTTGTAATTTTGAATAACAAACTGATATGATTGGAAGCAGGTCACTCACTTTATTTACAAGTGAGTGAGTGTAATTTTTATACTTAGAACTAGGTGTTTGAATCAATTATCATAATATGAATTCCTGTTTAACAAAATTTATTTTATGATTGCTTTGAGTTGATTTTATGATTAATTGGGTTTGATTGCAAACTCTTCTGAAGTTTTACAAGAAAAATTATATATAAAATAAATATGAATTTCATTTAAAAAACATGCATTTTAACTTGTGTTGAAAACAATAGTAACAATGTTAAAAAGTGAAATAAATGTAGAACTTAGGAGTCAATGATATAATTATTTGTTTTAACAGCTCTTATTTTAGAAGAAATTGCCATTGATAACCATGATAAAGAAGCAGAACAACGTTTGTTATCCGAAGCTCAAGATTTACATATGTCAGCTCTTTTTGTTGCACAAAGAACTTTTGGAGAAATGAATGTTCAGACAGCCAAACATTATGGAAACTTGGGTCGACTATATCAGTCAATGAAGCGTTTCAAGGTAAAAATAATTAAAATTTAAAAGTTTTTTTTTTTATGTGTAATACTAACATAGTTTATTAATTTTAAAAAAAAGGAAGCTGAAGAAATGCATCTTAAAGCCATTCAGATAAAAGAAAAATTGTTAGGTGGAGATGATTATGAAGTAGCTTTATCAGTTGGTCATTTAGCTTCTCTCTATAATTATGATATGTTACTCTTTGAGAAAGCAGAGAAGTTGTATTGTCGATCAGTAAGCATTGGTAAGAGAACATTTTATTATATATTTTGTTCTAGAAATATATTAGTGTTCAGAAAATTTTGTGAATAAACTTTAGCTATTTCACGAATTTATATTACACTTCAAACAAGTTTTTTCATTTTCCTGATTCAAAATAAATTAATTTTCTAATTTATTGTTGGGCTGCAGTTTTTAAATTGTAGACTTATACATTCTCACTCTTGTCCGTTGTCTGTCTTTTGTTAATCTTGAATGGAGTTAGATGAAAATTGAGATCAGCTAGGGCCAGAGGTTCAAATTAACTATATACAAACTTCTGGCCAGGACTGGAAGTCACATGATTTTTCAAATTAAAATATGATTTAAAATTGCAGCTCAGCATTGTGACAATGTCATAATAATATATACTGTGTTTGATTTTTACTATTTACTTCTAATGATTGGTAATTTTTAAATGATGCTAATTTTTATTAATATTAAATGAATAGATAAAAAGGTTTCTGTAATTGTGTAATGCAGTGCAGCATATTAATGATACTGCACTTTGTGCATTATCATATTAATATGTCAAATACTTTCTAGCATTATAGGTCTATAATATAAAATTGATAAAAAATGAATTTGAATACTACAAATACTTTCAACGTTGCATCATATGTACAGACAATGCTTCTAGCATCTCTGGTGTAATTTGAGATAAGTAGTAGACTATATCAATGGAAAAAATTTTTAAAAAGGATTAGCGTATGAAAAAGATTGGGAACTGATTTAGAGCAATGCACAAATAAAAGAATTAACTGAAATAATAATTCATAGCAGTATAAAATACGGAGTTTAAATCTTAAATCACAGCAAGAAAATTCTCTAGTAAAGCAGATATATAGCCTATGTTTGTAATGATATACACAAATAATACACCAGAAATTTGAAAACGTTAGAAAAGTTACGTTAATGATTAGATGCTAAAGTAAATCTTGATATATGTAACTGGCATAAAAAATTAGTATATGAAAAAAGTATTTCAACAATATAAAATATTTTATGCTTTAAATGTAAAAGTATGAGTTCTAATGTTAAAAGTTTATGAAAAATTTTTAAAACTTGGATACCATATTTTTATTTCTTGGATGAGATTTCTTCTATAATTTTAAATGTAATATAAATCTGGAACTTTGCCTTAATTTGACGTTACATTCCAAAACTTGTATGAGCTGAAGCTGGGTTATGAGTCTGAAAATGTTTCTCATTGATTAAAAAATTTTTGGTTGCTTTAAAGTAGCTGTACTTTTTCCTTATTTTTTTTAGCTGAATTCTGAGAGTTAGAAAGGCGAATTAATCAATTTTAATTTTTTTCTAATAAACCAAATTATTATTATTATTATTATAGTGGCATTGGTGGAATATATTGTATATTGCATATTTAAGTTACCAGTGCCTAGCACTATACCAAACCAGGGTCCACATAGCACTAGGGATAACTACCTTACATGTTGTTATGTTTATCTGCTGTTTGTGTATGTATCCATAAGAATTTCTTGATTGTGGCATATGTTTGTGTGGGAGCCTTTTGTAATGACACATAGGGCTTAACACTCTTGTGATGCACTAATGTTTCTAGATATTGGTGTATGTGGCATGACGCCTGTGCAGGAGATGACTACTGGCACAGTAAGTCCTTTTGAATCATATTGTAATTATTATAGCTTGAATTGAACATTATCAGTTCTTAAAATGAAGACGAGTGTTATTAATTTTATAAATTTCCTAGTATAGATGAAATATAACTGTATGAAAATTGCAATAAGAAAATGTATTTATAATAAATCTTATTAAAATTTAAGTTGGCTTACAGAATTCTTTCAAGTAATAATTTAAATCAGCAGTTTTAAAACTTTTTTGGCTCACAGTCCACTGTAAAACATTTAAAAAATTTATGGTGCACTTTGTGTACAAAATATACAATATATTAATATATATTAAATTATACTTAGCTGTACTATAATAACTGATAACCTGTAGGCCTAACCTAGTTATTTATTTATCATGAATGTAATAAATCTTTGTACAAATTTTTCTTCCCATTTTTAAAACATACTTTCATAACATTTGCAGCACATTTAGCCCTCTCTTGGGATGCATTGGCACACTGCAAATCAATGATTTAAATCATAATGAAATATAACAAGAGTAAAGAATTCTTATCAATTTTGTTTTTAGGTATTAAATTATTTGGAAAAGGATACAGCGGCCTGGAATATGACTACCGGGGACTCCTCCGAGTCTACACGACTTTAGACGACTACGAAAAGACCGCGTATTATACGAGAATCCTCCATCATTGGAAACAGCTCCGCGACCAGACCACAAAAGTAGAAAACGAAATGTCTCCTCTCAATCTGCAAATTTTACCATTGAGTGTAGAAGAGATTTTTCCTATTTTTGAAAAACTGTAATAAATGTTAAATAATGTACTATAAGATTTGGATATGACTGCAGTTATCTAATGAAAAGTAATTATTAACGTTTGTGTAAATGTATAAATTTTTCAATTGTATATATTGACTTCCATACTTAATTTTTTTCTGGATCTTGTTATCGGTGTCATGTGCAAACTTTTTCAAAACAGCTCTCGTTTTCAGAGACACATTTTATGCAAACTCAATCTTTCCACATGTATTAAAATAAATGTTTATACTTAACATACATATTTGTACAAAACATTTTCTTAATCTAAATTTAAGATTAAGCAAATGTTTTGAAGAGTGAGTCTGCTTATTGGTTCTTTACCACTCTTCAGTGTAATTTTTGAAATTACTGATCTGGATTATGACAGTTTGCCAACAACTTTGAGGAATCATTTTCACATAATACACAGAAGAAAAGGCGGAGAATGTAACATTTGTTGCAATGGAAGCCAAAAGTTTCTGCAGAGATGACAAGTATGTAATACTAGGCGAGATGCTACCTTCCTTACATTACATTAAAAATTGAAAGAAACAATTTTACAAATCCATTCTAACCTAATTTCTGGGGGGAAATCTTCAACAAATTCTGATAATTTTTACTTCCAGTTTAAGTTTCATGATACAAAATACTTAATAAATTTTGGCGCTCAAAGTTTGCACATCACTGATCTACACTGTGAAAAATTTAGTGATACAACAATTAATGATAATCAAAAACAATAATATGTATTTTATTTTGGTCTGTTTGATGAAATATCCATAAAAATCCAATTTTAAGAGATAAAATAATGAATTAAATTTAAATCTTCCAGATGATAATTTAATATTGTCTCTGACTTAGAAGAATTATCTCATCATTCTTGAGTGTTACACTTAATTTTATTGTAAATAGAATTGGATTAGTTTAAACAAACAAACAAAAAAAAAAAAGAATGTATCCTGTGATAGATTTGTGTTGTTTAGATATAGGTGATAACATGTTAAGTGACTTGTACAGAATAAATTTATATATTATCTATTGACAGATATTGTTATTTTGTTCCTAAATTATTTCATTATACAACAGTGGATACCTTTAAAAATGTTCTCAACAGCTTTAATTAGCTGGAATTTAAGCGAAATACGTGTAACGATGCTTCGCAAATGATAACCTTCCCTCATATAGCGTCACAGGATTATAACTCTAACCTTTCATTAATAAATCGCGGTTGAAAATCCGTATCCCCGTTATACCGTCCGAGATTAGAACGTTAAGAAAAATTGCGGATATTACATAGTTCGTTGCAAGACAGTTACTCAAGAAGGTCAACTACGTCACGAGGTAAAACGAGTCCTCTCCCCTCGAGAAACCCGGAAATCGTTTTGCGCCAGTCACGTGATTCCGAGATGCGAAGCGTAGAGCCAAGGTCCTGGAAGGTGCAGCTAGTTGAATGACCCGTAGCACGTTGACAATTTACGAAAACTCGCGACTAGTTTCTAAAGGTAAGGATAACAAATGATCTTCGCATGCGAGTTTTTACCCAATTAACTTTAAATTAATCACAAAATTTTAATTATAATAAAAGGGCCTTTATATCTGACGTCACAAGAGTGGCGATTTCTCCATCCTTCAAAGTTCGAGATGGCTTTACTACCAGGCAAAAGTAGATTTTTATCCCGACTTTTAGGGCCGAAATTATTTTAATAAGGACTTAAATGTATTTAACTCTCGTTTATTTTTTAATTTTAAATAGGTTAATCTTTAATTTTCAGCTCTAAACTAAAAACTTCCTACTAGTTTAGGGCTGAGAAATGTAAGATAAAACTTTGTTTTCGTGTATTTAAACTGTCACAGACCACTTTTTACTACGTTTAATGTATTTATAAGGCTTGTATTTTTTTAATATTTTCTATGGCGTCAGTCTATTAAAATTTCCTCCGGCGAAGTTTAGTAAGGATTTAAAATTAACCCCTTGTTAATTTGCTTTATTGTAACTTCAGCACAATTGTAATTTATAAATTATTTTGGCTTTAAAATAATAAACTTTGCTTGTGTTAAGACTTTAAAAATGCGTTATTTTTGTTGATTATTTGGGGTTTAAAACCTTTAAATATTTTTTATCTTTAGGCCTGTTTTCAATTTTAAAATAAATGTATTTTATTGCTTAATAGGATTGTAAATAAACGGATTTTCTTCGGTTTTACTCGTTAAATTTACCAACTTAATTTGAATTTAAGCAAATTTTAATTAAAGTTTATAATAAATTATCGTAATTTTAATTGATAAAACAATTTTTTTTTTAAAGAAGTTTCATTAAATTACACTTTTTATAAGTTTATGTATGGTGAGATTTTCGTGGAAATTAATTAATCTGCGTTATTTGCACGTTTTGCTTAATTTTAATTAGTTACAGAATTTGATTAATAGTTTTGACTAAATTTGGATAGTTTTAACCGATAAAACTTTCTTTTTTAAAGGGAATTTTCGTTAAAAAGTTCGGAACAAGGAAACTTTTCAAAGTTCATTAAATGTTCCACTAAAAAATGTAAGTAGATGATATGATTCTTAATGTAATTAAAATGAAATGATGATAAATATAATTAAAATTAAAGATGATGATGATGACAAAATCAATTGAAATGATGATGATAAATACAATTAAAATTGAATGATGATGATAAATACAATTAAAATGGAATGATGATGTTAAATACAATTAAAATGGAATGATGATGTTAAATACAATTAAAATGGAATGATGATGTTAAATACAATTAAAATGGAATGATGATGATGATTTTCCGATCAAGAAAATTTTAATTTCGATACGATTTGATAACAAATCATCAACCCGAAACTTAACCTAAGTTACGGCCTAGTTCTCGTGACCCGGCTTTTAATAAACAAACAACGCAACTACACGCCGATGAACAAATTTTAATTTTAAGTTGGCAATCAATTTTTGCGCAACTAACCCCCATTTTTCCCCCTACACTTTTATATAATTGCGGACGTAACCCCGGTTTTTCTTTTCAGTATCAAAAATGAAACCGGCCTACTGGTGCGTGTCTGGTTTCCTCATAATCCTCTTCTACATTTATCTGACGGCGGTGCAGTATGTCCGCGGTATGCAGGTTAATTTTAATTACCACAATTACGATCAGATCACCACGCTTCTGCATCAGATAAGTCGGAAGTATAGGGATTTTACTTTGCTCTACTCGGTTGGGAAGTCCGTTCAAGGTGAGTTTGGAGTGTTTTAAAGGTTAAAGGGAGTGGACCATTCGAAATTAAAGTGCGCTTAATATTTACAGGTCGAGATTTGTGGGTGATCGTGCTTTCCAGATATCCTCAAGAGGAACCGCTTCTGAAACCCAATGTCAAATACATAGCCAATATGCACGGTAATGAGGTAAGTAATCTGTTTAATTGTCATTAAAATTTCCTTATGTAATTGTTATCGCGTGTAATTAATTATCTGATTACGTTAGTCGCGTGTTTGCGTCTGATTAATGACTAATGGGCCGGGCACGTGAAATTTTCGGGGTTTCTTCACGTGTCTAACACCTAAATAGGAATTCTCATAGGAATTCCTATTTAGAATTCCTATATAGGAATTCATATTCTCATAGGAATTCCTCCCTGAAGGCAACCATTTTTGGCAGATCGATTGCCTTATTCCATTAATCTGATCTTTAAATACAGGGTGGTCCAAAAGTCAGTTAACAGTTAAATTGTCGACTTAATTTTTAAAACAATTGTATAAAATAATACATTATTATAAAGTCCATTTGATATTTACACTCACATTGGCAAGCGTATCTAGAACTTGGGCCTCTTGTGTGGGATGGAGTGGGCCCCTTTTGTCTTTTGTTTTGAACAAATGAAATGTGAAGAACCTTTGATTAAAATAAAAACAAAAACCAATCTTATGATTAATTTATAGAAGTAGGAACCACTAAAGACACTTAAGTTTTCTCCGGATCAGAGTAAAAATCCTCAGTTCCCCTCCCGTTAACTGACTTTTGGGCCACCCTGTATACGTTATTGTTGAGCATAGCGTTAGATCGAATATCAGCAAAATATCGAATAAATGCAAATATAGCACACAGATTTAAATCAACTATATTCAGAATAGAGCGCTGAACTTGATTTAATGCCCTATTACTTTCTCTTCTGTTCGTTTTTCGACCGATCGTCATACTTTCCCTCTGTTATAACAGAGGGAAAGTATGACGATCGGTTGAAGGAAAAACGACCCCCTCCAAGATTTTTACATTTTTGGACTAGGAGGAACTTCAACAGTAAGAAATTTGGAGGATTTTTCTGTATGTATGGATGTTTGTGTGTAGAGGCAAGATCTCGTTCATTCACTTTGAAGCTTAATAACTCCTGTGTCTTCTGTCAAAATTTTCTGAAATTTTGCAGAGAGGTTCGTATATTAGGAGGATCGAGGATATTAAATTTTGACGATTAAAGGTCGAGGGGGTTGGGAGATTTTACACGTTATTAGAATTTACAATTTTGTATATAGCCGATTACAGGAGACAAATTAATCGATTATTGACATCGATTCGTGATTATTGCAGGCTGTAGGAAGGGAACTGATGCTACACTTAATTATGTACCTGATAAATAATTATCCTACGGATTATTACGTTCGCTGGTTGTTAGATAACACGCGGATACACATCATGCCTTCCATGAATCCGGATGGTTTCGAAGTAGCGGTTGAAGGACAATGCTCCGGGAATCAAGGAAGGTAAGAGAAAACTTTTAGCGCTTCGTTGCTCTCACGATACTTCTATAAAACGTTTTTCTTTTCTCTCATTTAGGTATAACGCTCGCGGGTTCGACTTGAATCGCAACTTTCCCGACTATTTTAAAACCAACAACAAACAACAACAACCGGAAACAAAAGCCGTTCGCGATTGGTTGCATCAGATTCAATTTGTCCTATCGGGAAGTTTACACGGAGGAGCTTTAGTCGCTAGTTACCCCTTCGATAATTCCGCCAATTCGAGTAAGTTCACTTTGTACGGTAGAACCTGTCTAAGCCGGAATTGCAAGCTTCTCGGTTTGGCATCTTTCCAAAGAAAAATCGCCCCGTTCCGAAGATGTTTCCATTTTATACGGGTTCCGTTTTAGACAGGTTTTATTCTATAAAAATGCGTTACTCTTTATAGTTTTTCAGACGTACGGAACACCTTCTCTAACTCCTGATGATGATGTGTTCAGACTTTTGGCTTCCACTTATTCCTTCAATCACGAGAATATGCATCTTGGTATCCCCTGTTGGCAGGATACTTCGGGATTTCCTAATGGAACAACTAATGGTGCAGCCTGGTATCCTTTAACAGGTAGAATCTCTATGTTTATGGTCTCATCCTCGGGTCTAACGGGAGTAATTAATTAGAACTGTGTTTAGAACTTAGTTTTTGTACATAGGTGGGATGCAAGATTATAGTTACGTATGGGGAGGTTGCATGGAGTTAGTTTTCGAAGTGTCTTGCTGTAAATATCCGTACAGACAAGAGCTACCTAGGTACTGGACGGACAACAGGAAGGCTCTATTGAGGCTTCTCGGTGAAGTCCATCGAGGTGAGTGCCCGTACACACGCAATTCTCGTGTAATTTCTTACAAACTAAACGTATCTTGATGCTTTAAGGAGTGAAAGGCATCGTGAAAGACCCGAAAAATCGGCCCATATCTAGAGCTAGCCTGAAGGTTAAGGGTCGAGATGTGGGTTTCCACACCACCAACAGAGGCGAATATTGGAGGATACTACTACCCGGAACTTACGTTATTGAAGTAAGGAGAATTTATCTAGAAATTCACTTATCCGTGAATGAAATTGTAAATATAAACAGGTACTCTAAATGATACAGGCTTATGCGGAAGGATACCAACCCATCGAAGTGAAAGTTGTAGTAAACGAGAAAGAAGTGACGGTCAGGAATATCACAATGTATCCATTCAGGAGAGTAAGTATAGAAAGTTTTATGACATTATTTTATTAAAGGCAAGTATTGTTAAATTTATTTACCTGTCAGAGTGAAAATTCCCAAAATTAATGGCCCAATCATTCGATTTTCCAAGTTCCTGGTGTGCTTGGATTTATTAAATTCCAAACCATTTGTCTCGGATAAACAGGAACTTTATTATAGAATAACAGCTTATAAATTTAGCAAAGATGTAGTTTCCTATGTTTAAAATTTGAGTCAAGTTTTGTCATTTGAGTCAAGTTCAACTTACGCCAGATGAACTTGACTCAAATGACGTAAAGTTATTTTAATTCGTACACGCCCTTCCTTTCGAAACAAAAAACATTTAGTTCAAAGACAGGTTGATTCGTTTATAATTTACTAAAGTAGCCCCTCGTTATATTGCTCATGTAGGATGACAAATCGGTTATAACGCACCTTATGGTGCGTTTTAACCGATGTATTTATCATTATTGGATAAAGCTCATTTGTATTTGGAAGACAAACGGAATATCCGAGTTTAGGATATAACGAGGGGCTACTGTACTAAAAATAATTAATTTGAAACATCAATTACAGTTAAGTCTAAAAGACTGACTCATACTACTTGCATTTATCTATGATTTTTAATATAAAACTTGATGTCTAAACTGGGTTTATAATGCTCTAGATGAATTCTATTAACCTTCGTCTTCTAATGGCTAAATAACAAAAGTGATTAATTATCAAGATAATAAATGTATGGCCTAATTTCAGGAACAAATAAGAAGGAACGAGTCCCACTTTAACACTGTAGTTAGACCACCTCATCCCATTCGACGCCAAGGGCCACTGTCTTCCATTTTTAGTACCATCACCAATAGGCTCAACACTTGGATCAGCATCTTAGGATAGAATTTCTATCGTCTTTTGCCTTAAAAGATCCTGTTGATTCTTAGAATATGGATCGTTTCCTTAGACAATGGAGGAAATTGATCCCGGACACAGAATAGAAAGAACTAGCAGACGCTGCTTTAATTAATGGCACATACCAGCAGCGGATTCTCATCATCATCTATGGCAAAATGTATAGATTATCAGAAAAACCGAATATAATTTATTTAAATATGTTTACATAGAAAAATAATAATAAACATTAAGTTTTTTAAAAACATTTTCCGTGTCTTGTGGTAAGAAGAAATAAAACAACGCCATTAATTTAGTATTGATCGACTCTCTTCCCTGTGGGCACTAAGAGGGCCTTTTTTGGCAAGCCCATTGTGGGCCGGACGATGAGGGACTGGTCCCGACATATCCGGATCCCCAAAAAATTTTTGGGTTTTTCGATCCGAGCCCCCAAAGAGGTACTCTGCCTCGTTAACCACTCGGGAATTCGTCAGAATGATTTATCAATTAAAATAACAGTAGCGTGTAACAGTGGTTCTCGGGGGATCGGAGAATAATTCTAGGGGGGAGAACAAACAAAGTTCGTCCTTTTCATCAGGTAAAAAGAAATATTGAGTTTAATGGTTTCCAGATATGGAGAACAATGCAAGGTAAGGACACAAAGTATGAGGCTCATGGAAAAATTTTTCTAAGAATATTTCCAAGATTTCCCCATCCATGGAAAAATGGATTAGGGGGCGTTGGGTATAAGTTTATGGAACCAAGGGGATGGTGGCTCACAAAGGTTTGGGAATCACTGGTGTAATACAATAATAGAGCCCAATAGTGGCCGACTGGATAAAACCACTGAACACTGGTCTTGGGTTCGCGTCCGGCCAACGGGCTGGTCACGTGGAGTTTTCCGGGATTTCTTCAAGTTTATAACACTTAAATAGTGACCAGTTTCTCACCTTCCGGCAGGCATCCATCCCCTCGGCAGATCACTCGCGTGTCGCGTTATCGTAATCAAATAGCAAAATAATGGATTAATTCCTCTCGAAAAAGTTTCTTAATCGCGTATTGACACAAATTTAATCTATGTCGTTCTCATTGTCCACTACGAAACTCTTCTATCTCAAAAAAAGGTGGGAAATAACCGATTTTGTAATTGGAATATTACGTTATTGCATTGATTTTTACGTAAATTAATCGGTTTATAGACCTAAATTTGTATGTGTGTACTAAAATTTGACCCTGAAAATTTCATAATTAAACCCTCCTACAGAACTTAAACAAATTTATATGATTAATGGCTTCGATACAGTTATTAAATATAATAATTTTCGTTATTTTATACATTGGCCAACTAGTGGCCAGTGAATAAAACCACAGAAAACCGATTGCGGGTTGGCGCCTGTCAACAAGATGGCAGCATGGATTTTTACGGATTTTCTTCATGCCAATGGGCTAGGCACGTGGAGTTTTCCGAGTTGTCTTCATATTTTAACACCTAAATAGGTGCCACTTTACCATAGAAAGTCTTCCCGGGAGACATCTTCCTCGTTAGATCGCCCACGTGCACGTTGATTAATTTCACAAATCCAATCCAATCCTACAATCCCATGAATAATTTCTGGCATTGCTCGCCCAGATTCGAACTTTTTAAGGAAAAAGAAATATATATATAGACTATATACATAAATTCTGAAAAATTTCCTCAATTTTAACAATTACATATTCATTGTTAAAGTTGAAATCATTTATCCGTTGTTGGAAGTTCAAACAATGGCGATGGACAAGAAAATTGTTGATAGAAAACTCGTAATGAAATTGGAAGAAATGCGCGAAATCCTATGAAGAAATTGATCCGAAATTAAGATAAGCTAGAACTTGTTTAGCCAATAATTAAATGCCATATTGTAAACAAAAGATACTTTGGACTAATTACAATTTAAATGTAACGACTTAAACAGAATCCATCAGTAATCGAGTAGATGAAACCACTAAACACTTATAGGGTCGTGGGTTCTCACCTTGTTAATGGGCTTGGTTACGTGCAGTGTTTTCTTTACGTTTGTAACATCTAAATAGGATCAGTTTTCTAAACTTTCTCAATAGAAAGTCCACCCAGGAAGCATCCTTCCTCGGTAGTTCGCCCACGCTTTCTGTAACCAAACAAAACCAAACTGCAAATATTTCATGCCTCAAGCAATTCTTAATAAGTGTGGAGTGGAATGATGCAGATAATCAAATAAGGCAGCGTAACACAGGCCAGAGTCTCTCCAGACGTCTCAACGGAAACTGACCATTATTTAGGTGTTATAGAAGTAAAGAAAACCCGGAAAAGTCATGGAATATCTTAGTGTAATTCAAAATATACTTCCACGTCTAACAAAATGTCGCCGTGACAAATGAATGTAGAACTGAGATTACCTGAACCGTATGGCTATGATTCTAGTTCTTAAATGATACTTTCTTTCTTTCCTCACTTTTTTTAAAATATTGAAGGGTTTAACTACATTTCGATATGACAAAGTGCACGTTGGAAGATCGAAGGTGATCTCAAAAGTTAAAAATGTATTTAATGAAAACATAGAAGCATGAAAAGTAATCATGTTTATTACGATACCATTATGAAATTAAATAAACGAAGAAACAATATAATATTGTCGAATAAGAAACAGATTTATAACTTGATTTTATGGACAGTTCTGGCGTAGAATAAAAGGTATTCGTGTAAAAGTTCAGTGACGAATCCAAAATTCTAAAAATATAGCTGCTGCTTAAGGGTAATTCGGGAAGACAAAATCACGGCCACAGTCGTTTTTCGAAGAATATTACTCGGTTACTTTAGAATTACTTTAGTTACACTATATCTGACAGAATTTAAAACACAGATATACGTTATTATGTTTACTTTTACTAAAAAAACATAATGTGCGGTCGTTCGCGTCTTTTGGAGTTTATGTGTTTATGTTTTAGAAAATACAAGGGAAGCGGTGCTTCCACAGCTTTCCTGGACGGCATGCTACTGTTAATATATAAATTATATTTCCGCGGGGATCACAATCTCAAAAACGGGTGACCTCTTTTCAAGTTTTTGACCTATGATTGGATATATCTTGAAAAATTTTAAGTACGGTTAAACGGGAGTCACGTCGACCGCTTTTTACCGGGTTTTTAATTTGTACTGTCATTGGAAGCGGTGCCGCTTCCTTTGTATTTTCTAAAAAAATAAATACATATTAATTTTAATTATATGAAAATAATCGAATTAGTTAGAAAACAAATGACTATTAAGTTTAACATACTGTATTTAGATTTTTACAGCTATGGTGAGAAACGTTTAAAATCTACGACAGCCCTGTCGCGTCCTTTTGAGATATACTAATGATGCGACAAAAGAGGTATTTGACATTGACCGGTATCGGCACCCTGGGGATTTGGCAGTCCGCGTGTATGCACGTCTTCGATTCCATTAGCCACTCGTAGGGAGCTATTTGACTAAGTGCGTTGTTTTAAGATTTAAAAGTAAAGAATATTTTATATTTTTATGTACGTTTCTTTACAAAGCTATATTTAATTATAATTTTCTTTAAAAGTATATTCGTAAAATTGAAGAATATTATATACCAGGTTTGTAAATCCACCACACATTTTATTTCACCGAGTAAGTTTTTATCATTTTATTTTAATTGTAGCCCTTATATCGTGGCTAGCGAATCGGAATGTAATTGCGATATTAAAAATGCATTTAGAGTACGATTTTTACTGGCTTATCGAATAAACGATACGAATGGGCCCTAGACCATCACTGACGCGCGATTGACTGATTGCCCCTGGATGTTGGCTTCTTACAGAAACACAGCTTCCCTATCATCAAATGTCATGCCGCTGATTTATAGAGATATTTCAAGACATTTTTATGCAATCCGATGAAGTCCTTCAAAGACCATGGACGTAAAATCACGCTCATCCAACATTAGCCTAAGAAAATAAAATGCCGAGTAGTTCACCGCCAGATCCTAAAATGAATATTTATGTTTCTCTGGATTGTCAAAGACTAATATACATATTTTTATATGCATTGCATGAGCAAATTTATTTAGGGAATATTTCAGTTGTGTTTAGGGAGTTTTCACGACGGAAGGCTGGCAACACTGTACGAATGTGGCGCCATTTTCGTTGATGTTAGTTTTGAATTGAAGTCTTGTGGATTGCGAGATTTTTTTTTTTCCATTTATAAATTATGGCTTTAACAAGTATACCGAATCCAACAACTTTATTACCTTTAGGTAAGTTTACTGTCGTCACACAATAAATATAATTTCAATAAAATGTAATTGAATTAAGTAATATAATGGATAGCTGTCGAGACCGGCATGCAGCTAGTTGGTCGGTGCGCCACTCGACGGTAGAAGTGGAATTAATTAAAGCGCTATCCTCTTTCACATGCCGACATTGTGGTTGTCTGTTTCCAAGTAGAACTAGAATTCGTTGCTAAAGGTGATACAAGCTAATTCAGGGCAGTCCATAAGCTTGTATCACCTTTAGCAATGAATTCCACTTCTCTACTGCAAATGAAGTTAATGATGTTGGATGCTAATACAGTAGGGTCCCGAAAACTCAGCCTAATGTGGACCAAAGTGTGGCCGAGTTTGTGAAAATGCTGGGTTATCGGGATTGGGGTTAAAAAAGAATAAGTACGAGTGTTTCCTCAGAAAATACTGTACTGTACTTGTATTTATTGTTTGCTTGAAAATACAACAGAGAATAAACTGCCAAAATAACCTTAAACAAAGGAAAAGTACGTACTTTATGAAGGCATAGAGCCTTTACTACATGAAAATGAAAATTAATGAATACACAATGTATAGTAATTTACCTGATAAGACAGACTTCAGAAAAATACTTTGAGGCATAAAGCTGTCTATAATGAAAATTAATTAACTAAGGATTTTTTTGCCCTGCCAGGTGTGACTGAGTTATCCGGACTGCCGGGTTATTGAGTGCAGAGTTTTCGAGACTCTACTGTAGTAGAATGTGTAATGATCATTGTGTGACAATCCAAATTTGTCTCTGCTAGTCACTCGATGGTATGGGAAGAGATGGGGTTCTGTAGTGAGACTCTTGCACCTATCTGAATGGTGGACAAAGATGATGTTACAGCCATTCGTACTTCTATTGCAATCGGATAATTATCTCTTCTGATCTTTCTGTCTGGAACGTCTATGTATGTGTGCCCTGACAAATTGTTTCCAACACCTTCTCACAGTCAGATCAGATGGCAGGCAGTTTGGCAAAATGGCAGTCTTGCTTTCCTTAGCCTGATGATGATGTGTTTCTCAAACTCATCACTTAATATCATTTATTGTATGGGCATAAGGTCTTGCAATATTGGGCGTGCCCAATGCTCTAAGACAGCCAAACGAACAGATATACTAAAAATTCTGAACACTAAATTACATCACGTCACGCCAGGATATATGTAATAACAAACACGGAACCAATTTCCGGTGCACGTAACCAAAAAAAAAAACAATCTGCAGAAACATTTTCTAACTCTTTCTGAGTTCTTTGGATGTGACTGTATGGTTACCCAATGGAACTTCCTTCAGAACAAACGTAAATTTATAAAAGTTTTTAAAATAATGTAATTCGAATGACCAATCAAACTCTAAATATAAACTTAAAGCTGTGCAGACGTCCTGCACATAACAATCAATCGATCAATGACTATGTCATGTCGAGCAAAGCCTGCCATCGGCAAAACTATTTCCTCCTTTAAAGTTATACATGATGCAAAGTTAGCTTTAAAAATTTCTATGTCCTCCAACTGTCAGATGTGTTTCGTGTGCGATGTGAGAAGTTTGGCCCATGAGAAGTCTGCCAGAATTTCTGAATTTGCTGTATAGGTAAAAGAGTTAATTCTGAACACAGTGAGCTCTGCGAGTCTTTTTATAGTATACTGGGATATCAGTTTTAAAGCTTCTGTCGGCATTACTGGTATACAATTGAACCACAATTCTAATGATTTATGTACCTGTCTGAGACATAACTAAAACAGTTTTGCAGTAATTGGACAATTCTATCTTTTTTTTTTATCAATGAATGTGTGTGTTGGTTTGAGAATGACATAATGTATGCCAAGAACATTTACAAATAAATATCTATGTAACTTTCAGACTTTGTGTAGTTGATTAAAATATTTTAAACTGTAATAATATGATGGCAAATATGTAATTAACTTTCAAATATGTATTTCGTGTGGGTGAAGTAATTGAATTGATCATTCCCAATCATATGCAGTAGTTCTTATTCAGTAAGGGTAAAAAATTAACTTAGAGCTTTTATAAGCCACTATTACATCTCTGATGGGCAGATTTACCTTGAACATGGTAATTTATATGAAATTAAGCATATATGAATATGAGGAGAAAAATATCAATCAGACTAACTGCATGTATGTCATTGTTATAGAAAAATCACTTGTTAATTCAGCATAAATGCATCTTAATGAACTAATATTCTTTGTTTTATCATAAACTATCTTTAGGTTATAATTATAGTGCTCAATATAATAATATATTATTGAATAAATTTCATTATGAATATTGTGTGATGTTCACTCAAGTTAGAATTTATGCATAATATNAAATAAATATATATATATATATATCTCCACTAACATTTTAATGCTTTACAGTAAATTTTAACGTATCACAAACATGCAAGGTCCACCATTTGTGATATGTTAAAATTTACTGCAACACATTAAACAGTTAGTGGATATATATATTTAAAAGACAAGAGTGTTTACTCAGAATGTAGCATAAAAAAGAAAGATTGTAATATTATTTTAATGTAAGGCCTAAAATGTTTGTGTGTGTGTAAGTGAATTCTCTATAACGTCTACTACTTTTGTCCACTCCAGGTGAAATTTTGTTTTGTTGCTCTTTATGTTGCAACAGATAATAATATTACAAATTAAATAGTTTATACTAACAACTCTTCTTGAATTTCTTGAAATCTCTACTATTCTCAAATCTTCAATCTCTACTTTCTCATAAAAAAGTATTACATCATGCTTGATGGGAATTTCTAGTATATACATAAAGAAATATACTTATCATCATGTTTTCTTTTTAGTTATTTAGCTTCTTAGCATTTTCAGTATTATTCCTTTGGGAGTGGAGCACTTAACAATATACAATACAATATGTAGTATCTCGTACACAATATATACAGTATATGAGATACTGCATTATTATAATGTTAGATATTACAACAGTCTTCGTTCAAATGAAGTTTTTTACATAAACATTGTTTTCTCCAGTTCCTTGGAATGGAAAAAATAAATGTCCTTTAATATGGATCTACTATATAAAACAAATAAAAATGCTTTGTTAAGTTAATCATTATTTATATAAAATTATTCATTATTCCCTGAGAATTCACTTTTTAAGAAGATTATTAAAAATTTTATATTCAGTAATAGCAGTCAGTCCTTTCAAACAAGTTTTTTTTATATGAATAGCTATTGTAATTGAATAATGTAAAGAATATTCAAGATGAAAGCATATTCTTTGATCTATACCAGTAAATTCATTTTAATATTAGTTCATTTTTCATTTAAATATAAAATAATATTGATAATGCTGCATTTAAAGAATTATATGACAGAAGTTAATAAATACATTTCATTATTTTTGTTATTGAATACCTTTTCATTTTCATACGTGATAAAATTTGGTTCTTTTTTGTTAATGGGATGCCAGTTGTATCTTTAATCTGATGTGTGGTACTGTCATCCTCTAAGACTATCGCATTTAACTATTTAGCCCATTCTGATTAAGATTAAGAGATTAAGCTGATTGATATGAACAGTCAAGTGGGCTTTGAGTGGCCCACTTGACTGTTCATGGGGTACTTGATGTTATATAGTTTTACGGGATGTGGGGACTTGGCTCCACCTGGGCACTGAGGTGCGAGTGATAGCGAGCAGCAAAGTGCACAACTATATATGAACCATGTAGAACAGGCAGTATACCAATACATGTTAAAAACTGATTTTTGGATGCAAATATCTCACAAAGGGTCAACAATTCTGGGATGGTGAGAGCTTGAATCTTACCTGTTGCTGTACATATCGGCTGGTGTTCCATTAACAAAAATGTTGCCATAAATTTTTATCTTTTCCCTTTTGTTTGTTGATCATTCCTATTATATTATTAATATAAAAGCTGTCGTGTGTGTGTGTGAATTTCTTACAACTCCTGCACCTTTTATCTGATCTAAATGGAATTTTGGTTATATTCGTTTTATGTTCTGATGGAAAGTTTAGGCTACTTATTTTTGCAGAAATATTAGCTATAAAATGGTGTTGCAGTGATGTCAGTGACCTCATTTAGTTTATATTTGACAACGAAATTTCCTTTAAGTTACATTTTTTAATATTTTGGCAAATGGCATGTTTTAAACATACTTCATTAAATTTAAAATTTAAACATTAAAAAAAGATAGCTTCATTGTGTCACTTCTATAACAAATTTTATAAAAATCTTTCCATAGTATCCTATTGAAAATAACAATCTAACAAGCTCATTATTTAGAAAGTGTTATCGCTCATCTAACTAACGTATGTACAATTTAGCTTTAGTTTTATGAATTTGGAATTAAGAAATGGCTTTGTCAATGGCTGCAGAAATAGCATCATGTCGTCAATCAGCAAAACAATATTAAGGTGTCTATTACTAAAAGAAGACACAAGGAAATCTTTTAAAAGACAATATAAAAGCCACTCAAGAAACAAAACGTTGATAAATAAATAAATATATATATATATATATATATCTCCACTAACATTTTAATGCTTTACAGTAAATTTTAACGTATCACAAACATGCAAGGTCCACCATTTGTGATATGTTAAAATTTACTGCAACACATTAAACAGTTAGTGGATATATATATTTAAAAGACAAGAGTGTTTACTCAGAATTTAGCATAAAAAAGAAAGATTGTAATATTATTTTAATGTAAGGCCTAAAATGTTTGTGTGTGTGTAAGTGAATTCTCTATAACGTCTACTACTTTTGTCCACTCCAGGTGAAATTTTGTTTTGTTGCTCTTTATGTTGCAACAGATAATAATATTACAAATTAAATAGTTTATACTAACAACTCTTCTTGAATTTCTTGAAATCTCTACTATTCTCAAATCTTCAATCTCTACTTTCTCATAAAAAAGTATTACATCATGCTTGATGGGAATTTCTAGTATATACATAAAGAAATATACTTATCATCATGTTTTCTTTTTAGTTATTTAGCTTCTTAGCATTTTCAGTATTATTCCTTTGGGAGTGGAGCACTTAACAATATACAATACAATATGTAGTATCTCGTACACAATATATACAGTATATGAGATACTGCATTATTATAATGTTAGATATTACAACAGTCTTCGTTCAAATGAAGTTTTTTACATAAACATTGTTTTCTCCAGTTCCTTGGAATGGAAAAAATAAATGTCCTTTAATATGGATCTACTATATAAAACAAATAAAAATGCTTTGTTAAGTTAATCATTATTTATATAAAATTATTCATTATTCTTTTATAAAAAGAAACTACTTCCAAACTTTGGCTCTAGTTTGTAAAATGAAGAAAACTTGAATACTTCTAAGTATTAATAAAGTTTAATAAAAATACAAAATTTCTTTAACACTGTCTTTAGATATGGTTTTAGAAGATGTGACTGAATAGTGAGTATTACAGAATACATTTATATTTACTTTTAATTATACAATGATTAATCTTTTATCTATAATTATTTAATTTATACATTATATAATTTAGCATGGCTAAATTCTGCCAAATTATATCTTATAATTGGATTAGGTCTAATTATAAAATATATAATATATTAATGGCAAAAGTAAGTGTAGGTTTCTTTTTGAAAATTTATTTATTTTTATTGCTTCATACTTTATCAGGATTGTTATAACAACCATCAATTTGTTTATTATCATTATGCAATACATACTTCAATATTAATTAATTTGTAGAATTTCGTTGGATGCTATAAGTTTAAAAAATTAAATTGAAGACACAGTCTGTTGAAAAAGGATTCTCCATTTATTCACTTTCAATGTTCCAGAATACAAACTTTTGATGACCAACCTTTCATTGTGAGCTACTTGGCCATCAAAATTAAAACTTCCCTTAAAAACAGAGAAAAAATATCCTATTAAAAATACAAGCGTAAAAAATCGGAACTGGTAATGGCACAGGTATCTTTTCTTCCATCCTTACCATTTGGGACTAGAAACAAACTACTGGAAAGATTTGTCACCAGGGGGCAGCTGAACATCTACATTTACCAGTACTTGTTTTTCTAGTATATAAATAGCTCTATCATCCCCAAGTGATAAGGATGGAAGAAAAGAAGACATCTGTGGCATTATCGGTTCTGATTTTTAAATTTGTGTTTTTAACAGGATATTTTTCCTTTCACATACACTGAACCAAATTTACGGTGTGGTACGATAAACGACGAAAAATAACGAAAAACAAACGTTTTCGAACCCCTTCTGGGCTCTTCATCAGGTTCCTACAGTTTTAACTCGTAAATTCAAATAACGAATCCTCGTGAAACTGTAGGAACTGTAGGAACGTAGAAACGTGAAACTGTAGGAACGAATCCTCGTTATACGAATTTATATGAAACGGATCCCTGTCACATATAACCCATATCTAAGATCTATATATGCTAAGATCGCCAGGAAGCGCCAAATAAGTATTGCGTACAGGAGGTGTCCCACCATTTTTAACATCTTAAGTAATGGGAAGGACCCTCCTAACCCCAGCAGAAGATCTGGAGTCTATAGGGTCCCTTTGAGAGACAACAGATTCAATAGGGATTTAGTATATATAGGCTCTACTAAAAGGTCCATAGGCATCAGAATGCAAGAACATCAGGCAGATATTCGTCACGGGAGAACCAACACGGCCCTCGCAACATACGTAACGGATCCAGAAATAGTTGCCGACTTTACTCGGGCCAATCTCCTCCTCGGTGCGCCTCCCAATGATCGTCTCAAATGGTTAGAGGCGATGCACATCTTTAAAGCCTCTATCGATACTACGTGCATAAATTTTAAAGAGGAGATGCTTTTGTCGATGGCCTGGCAAGAGTTGATTCACAACACGATTTAGCCGCCTGTTATATCCGAGTAGGCAGACTCGGCACGCATGCGCGTCGTATAATTTTGAAAGAATGATTCGAACTGAAGATCGTACTTATTTTAACGACATTCGTTATTCGAATTTACGAGCTAAAACTGTAGGAACCTGATGAAGAGCCCAGAAGGGGTTCGAAAACGTTTGTTTTTCGTTATTTTTTGTCGTTTATCGTACCACATCGTAAATTTGGTTCAGTGTATGTGATTATTATTGAGGTGTGGTGAGTAGTTTGTTTTTATATTTTTCCTTTCTTTTTAAGGGAAGTTTTAATTTTGATGGCCTAGTAGCTCATAATGAAAGGTCGGTATTCAAAAGTTTATATTCTAGGACATTGAAAGTGAATAAATAATGAATCCTTTTTAAACAGACTGTATCTTCAATTTAATTTTTAAAACTTCAATATTGTTTTTGTTTACATTCATATACAAGAATGGATAACCATCTGTCATCTGGAAAGGGTTTCACATTCCTTTATTTTGGTAGAAATTGCCCAAAATTGTAGCATCAAAAGTAACTCACTTCTAAGAATATGCCCTTAGGTTTATTTTTGGAAGTGATCTATTTATTGATAAGTGCCACAGATCTATCTCCCTGTATCTCATGGCTGACAGACTGAAACTTGAAAAGGTAATAATGCACAAGGTTTTGGTTGTGAGCAATATGAATAAGCCATGAGAAACTCCACTCAAACCGAAAAGTAATAAAATTTGTTCTTCTTTTGGGTGTTCTACAACAGTGTTCCGCAACTGGTGTGACGTGAACTTTTACGTATTTTGTTAATTTCAAATTTTATTTATATATTTTTATCACAGTTGTTGTGTTTCTTATGCTTGTATTTCATTTTCTGCTGCAGTACTCATGAAATAAGATGATGTTTGTTTATTCTTTATTACAAACCACGCATTTTTATGTATTCTAAGAAATTATATGTAAAAAAAATTTGCTCACAGGTATTGATGTCTGTTTAATAACAATAATAATAGGTTAGTGGCATTACGTAATTCTATTAATAGTATCATATCATACGTTTTNATTGAAGTAATTTAAACATAAGCATCCATAATTTGCAATTACACACACTACTCCATATTTTAGGTAATAGGGTACTTTGTTATAATTATTATTTTGAATGCATTTGATAGTATCATTTCTATATAATGATACTATCAAATGTATTCAGAATAATAATTATAACAAAGTACCCTATTACCTAAAATATGGAGTAATGTGTGTAATTGTAAACTATGGATGCTTTCATGTACAAATTTAAGCAATTTGCCTACAAAAGCAATAAAATGATATATTTTTGTACGAAACTAGCAGGTAAGCCTGGTGTTGTCTGGGCATAAAAAATAAGAACAAATGTTAAGATTATTTTGTACTTTTATTCACTATATTATATATAATAGTATTTGATTTATATAACTACAAAAGTTACCTTCATAAGGTTTATCACACCGAGTGACCAATCTAACACGTTTTAAAAATTCTTTAAATTGTGTACAGGTAAGAAATAAAGAATTTTTAATTTAAAATGTGTTTGTTTGGTCATTCAGTGTGATAGTCCCTTATGTAAGTTAACCTTTGTAGTTATATAAATCAATTACTATAAAAACAAATATTAAAACAAAAACCATATAAAAAGTTTGGTTATTTTAGCCTACCATTTTCATGTTTATTGCAATACTAGGATGGTATGAAATGGCTCAATTTCAACAATTGAAAATAGATATCTTAAATTTTTTATAGATTCATGTATATGTTTTTCTAATGTTAGCTCTAATAAACTGTTACATTCACAGCCAAATATTAAATGGTGATCTGCTAACAAATCAAATTTTGCAAAAAATGAACCAAATATTTAAACTCTGTACCCTCAAAAACAAGTTAAAACATATTTTGTGCTCACTGGTAACCTTGTATTATGTAATTTTTCTAATTCGAATGCCACCATACTGCTGGATCTGATAGGAAGAAGTGACGGTTGCAGAAGGAGATTGAAGTTAATTCAACAAAAGTAGTAGTTGACATCATCCTGGAAGATAGGATGTCAATGATTACTACTAATTAATACTGGTCTACTATTAATATTTGAAAAGTGATCTGTGTTGGATAGGTTGTGATGATCCCATACGTGATCGAAGTTGCTAACCTTAACATGCAAAATACTTCATATAAGACTTGTTTAATTAAAAAAAATATTGTAAAAATGCAGAATAATTGATTTTGTAGAAAGACTTATGTAAAGCTGGCCCCAATTTAAGTGTTACTAATGCTAAGAAAACCCAGGAAACTTCACACTGCCAGTTTGAAACCAAGACTGACTACCGATGTTCAGTGGTTTTATCAACTCGGTTACTGGAGGGTACTCATTGGGCTGCAATTGAAAAAATTGTAGATCTGTAAATTCCCACTGTTGTCCGTCTGTCTCTGTCCTTCCATATTCTTGAGAACGGAGTTAGGTAGATGAAAGTCGAGACCAGACATGGAAATTGTAAGAGAAAAAGAACTAGATTAACTATTTATGAACTTCCGATTTGTACCGCGAGTCACGCTATTTTAATTCAAAAATTCCCCTGAATGGGGTTAGATACATAACCGGCATGACTATTGCTAATAGGAAAAGTATGATGTACAGGAGCAAAACTACTACACAACGCAGGCAAGTGGTGTGTGCCCTGTCGCAGTAATGATATAATCGTGCATTTATTTCACGCTATATCATTGTCGCAGTAATTCAATGAATAAATATATTTATATATATATAAATGAGGATGTTTGTTTGCTATACACTCCTGGACCGTNATTATATGTAAAAAAAATTTGCTCACAGGTATTGATGTCTGTTTAATAACAATAATAATAGGTTAGTGGCATTACGTAATTCTATTAATAGTATCATATCATACGTTTTTGAGGGGAATAACATTTTGGTGTGCCGTGTTGAAGTCATGGGTGTGCCGCAAGTAGAAAAAGGTTGTGGAACACTGTTCTACAAGGACCAGTAATAAAATTAGTTTGCATAGATTTCCCATTAATCAAAAATTGTGTTTGGAATGGAAGACAAATCTGAAGATTGGAAAGAAAATCACAAGCAACTTTTATGCATGTAGCAAGCACTTTTTAAAAGATTCTTTTTTCATTCTAGGTTAGTATTTAAAAGAACTTTTTTGTTTTAATCTATGATACATAAATTGTTTTCAAGGTGTACAACATCTAATTCACATGTATGAAATTCTATTTAGCAAATCCTCATGTTCCATGCACAGCTGAGTTAAGACTAAGACCTGGTGCCATTTCTTCTCAGAATTTTCATGCAAGTTTCCACAAACATGTTCTTACTCTGAGAAAAAAAGCTCAACTGACAACAAGGAAGGAGTGAGCACAAAGGAGGAATGGTGTCCAAGCTTTGCAGAATTTGAATGAAGAGCCTGAGCCTCACTATTCAACTACTACTGTTTTTTCAGTTGTAAATACTGTGGTTCAAGAAACAGAATTATCTGAGACTGAAGAAGATAATATTTGCAGGTGCTAAAATTTAAATTTGCCATACAAAAGATTAAGCTTATTACATAAGCTTAAACTTAAACTGGTCAGGCTTAACTTTTTACTGGAATTATAAACTAATTTTTATCATAAAGCAACATTCTTGATGATAAATCTTATATACTTTTTCATAATTACAGGAACAATTGTATCTATGGAAGATAGATGTCAATGCTGCATTCACATTATTTAACATGAAGAGTGAAAGGCATGTTGTTGACATGGGAGTTCAGGTGTCAATATCTGATTTGACTCCTCATTTTCATCTTGCATCTATGCTACATACAGATGCTAAGCATAAACTTTTCACTGGAATTCCAAAGAAATGTACAGAAGTTTATAAAAAAACAGGGGCATTTTAACAACTGAAGATATTGTTATGATTTTTACCAAACTTGCATTAAACCTTAAAGTTTTGTGACACTTGTAGTGTTATTTTCAATTTCATCATCATCATCTTGCCAAAGGTATTTCAAGAAAATTTTATCTCTGTTGAGACTTTAAAGTGTGCAATTATATGACCATCTAAAAGTGAAATTTTACAGAATATACCAGAATGTTTTTGCCATTACAGGAATGTTCATGTAATATTAGATTGCACTGAATTAAAAATAGAGAAGCCTACCTGTTTACACTGAAGAATTCTAACATATAAAGTATTCCCATTATTATAATGGATACAATAAAACTTATGGTAAGAATTTCTCTAGCTGGACTAATCACATTTATCAGCAAAGCGTGCTGTGATCTTGCATCTGACAGTTATATCACATTAGAAAGTGGCATCTTAAAGAAACTAAAAAAACATGATGCTATTATGGCTGATAAAAGATTTCTAATTGAAAAAGAGTACTTCCAAGAAGGACTCAAATTAATAAGACCTTCATTTCTTTGAAGTAAAAGCCAATTTTTAAGTGAAGAATCCAATGAAAATTTTGCAATTGCTTAGACATGGGTTCACGTTGAATGTGCCATTCAAAGAATTAAAAGACTTTAAAATATTTTCAGGAACATTTGAGTGGTGCTTAATGCCATACATTGATTGCATGATAGTTGCTCTTGCAAGCATTGTAAACTTATCTCCTATTTTGAGTGGTGAAAAAATATTAAGTAATTAAAATTAGTTCAATCATTATTCTAATATTTTTATATAAGTTTGTGTTGATTGTGTGAATTTTTTTTATATAAAATAAACATAATTAATTACAAATACTTATAAATAGATGAATATACTTAGATACAAACATAAACATTATTATTAAAAATCTTCATTTTTTAATACATTAAAGTATTTATAGCTAATATACTGTGAAATTAACATACTGTGAAGTATATATAAGAACAAGTGTTCTCTTCTTAATGTTACTTACAATTGATCTCCTCTTAATGTTTTTTTATGGGATTAACAAATTTGCTATTACAGTCAGGATTGAAGTTGTTACATTATGTAAACAGGTTTACAGGTAGATTCTTAGGTTTTGAGTCATGCAATTCAATCGTGTTTTATTAAATCTGATGATAATGGGTGCATTTCTTTTTAATAAAGTTTGATGTCTGCCATTGTTGTGTTTTGAAAGTGCTTCACAGTTTTTGTACCAGAATTTTCTGAAATTTTTATTGCATTTCACTGCTTAATTAAAGCAGGACTATCTACTTTGGATATGCAAAGCTGGGATATGGTGTGGCTTCATAAGTACAAATCAAGGATTTCACCCTACCCCATTGCTTTTTCATGTCAGTGAAACTAAGTTCCAACTGTTCCAAAGGATACCCAAAAAATAAACAATTAATGTTCACCTAAGGCATGTAAAAGAATATTGTGCATTTTTGTTCTTCTCTTCACAGTTTTTTTGTAAATATTACGAGCTATCTGTGGACTTGGTTTATTTTTGTATAAGAACATTAGGGTTAGTTATGTTGTTGATAGATACTGCAAGATTTGGTGTAGAGGAATAGGTTTGCAGTAAAAATTGGTTTTCAAAATGTAATTTATAGTAGTAGCTGCCTATTTAAATCATTAAAAGTAATTGTCTGGGATTATTGTTAATAATGTCTCCAGATAGCTCTTCTTAATATTTACTCTTAAGTTTTATGAAGAACGAAACTTATCTGTTAAGAAATAGGAGTGCAGCAACAATATGCTTGCAGTTAACTGAACTGTATTTGCTGGAGCACTGGGCTTCTATCATAGCTTTTATTAAAATCTCAATTTCATGGGGTGTAGATTGTGGTGCTGTGATCTGTCTGTCATCACAAAACAAGCATGTGCCAATTGCCATTAATGTTTTTTTTTTTTTTACTCCACAAGAAATATGGTGACTTGCTTTTAAATCCTCTTCACCTTTAATCAAGCAGCATTTCCTCTTGAGTTTTTCTAATTTCAGATACTCTAATACATCATTTAATGACGATGCTATAACTATATACAAGATATCGAATTCTAATACAGTTTACACCTGGATAAAAGAAAGTGCATGTACCCAACACACACATAAACAAACAGCTATAATCTTTTCACTGAAACTCTGAGTAACCTCTATATGAAGTGGCACTTCCCAATAGAAATAGCCTGTTAGCATAGAAAGTGATTCAAGAATTTAAAAAAAATCTAAAATCTTAAATATATTTGTTGTCAATAATTCCTCATTTAGGACAAATTATATTACAATACACCAAATAACTTGATTTATGTTTAATGAATTAAGCAATTTGGTGAATTACTTCATGTTTATCAAATTTTAATATCACATAATTTTAAAAATAAATTATTATTACTTTTTAAAATTAAAATTTTTAAAAGTTGCTACACATGTTTTTTTATAATTTAATTTATAAACAATAAATTTTTAGTGTAATAAAATATGATGAAATGTTTTTTTATTTAAAATAAATCCATTTTCAGTGAAAGCACTCCAGAAGGTCGAAGAGTCACAAAATTAGATGAAATTTTGTTGAATGGCAATAACATAACAATGGTAAGTTTAATTCCTTAAAATCAAAGTAAAAATTTATTTAAATTTGAAATATAGAATTAGTAATGTAAGTTAAGTTTTATGTACAGTGTTTTAAGTGTAATCAAGAAACTTTAGTAATAAATAGAACAATAATTACAAAACAAAAAACTGTTACACATGCAAGTTCTTACTTTGTTTCTAAGTAAAATATAAACAGTTTTATAATGCTTTTAATGTTTATTTTGAAAACCAAATAATTGTTATATTTATTGGAAAATCAAAAATAACCTCACAAAATTATAAACCATTAAAAATTTCAAGGAGTCTTAATTATGTTTTTATTAATCATACAAGAGACATTAGAAATTTTTCTGTATTAAACCAAACGACAGCCTTAATTATTTGGGTCTTGGGATGTTTATATTACTGAATTTTTTTGATACAAACTGAAAAAACTCAGATACTGTTCAAAACTGTTTATATTTTTCTCTAATTGTCATGAAAACAATTTCAGTTTTCTCAATTTATCTGAAAACTGAAAAATTTCTGCAGCTAATACTAATCTACTATGAGAAAAAAATAAATAGCATATTTCCATATATAAACACATGATCTTTTCATTCCATTATTGTTATTCATACTGACCAAGTAAGATTGTGCAGTTAGATTAGATTGTTTCTCCAAAACAGAAGTTCCAGTTTTATAGATTTTAAATAAAATAGATCAATGGATATTTTATTATTTACATTTTACATTTCTGTCATATCAACATGCTATCAAAATTATGTAGACGATTTATTAAATGCAAATGAGTTTCTCATATAAAAAGGACATTTTAATGACTTGTGAGCACTAAGATTGGCCTTACTTTACCGCTAGACTTATTACACCAGCACAGGACATCAAATTAGACTTAGAAAAACACAATTTTATTTTCAGAATGCATTTTGGATGTGGAGTCCCTCATCAGCTTTTTTGCTACAAAATTAAAAGGATGAAAATAATTTTTTTTTTTTTTTGTTTGTTTTATGGCATTGTTTAATCTTTTAATGTTCTAAACATCGAATTGACATGTTAAATGTAAGTCTACAGCCTTTTTTCATTTGTGTCAATTATGGTACTTTAAAATTGTTAACTTCCTTTTAATTTTGTAGCAAAAAAGCTGATGAGGGACTCCACATCTGAAATGCATTCTGAAAATAAAATAGTGTTTTTCTAAGTCTAATTTGATGTCCTGTGGTGGTGTAATAAGTTTAGCGGTAAAGTAAGGCCAATCTTAGTGCTCACAAGTCATTAAGACTAGACAAGAAGCATATCATAGTATTCATAGGACATTTTAAGTAAATAGTATTTTTTCTTTAAGAAAAACAAAATGGTTATTTACACAACTAATTCTTTAATACTATTTACATAACATTAATATTAATAAATTTATGAATATGTTTAAGAGGAGTAATTACTTTTTAGGGTTAAATAGTTTTTCAGTAATTTGGGATATAAAAAGCTGTCATAAAGGAGAAGTTTGGATAATTTATCCATATGTTGATAATTTTTTAAGTTAATGCCTGAGATAGTATCAGCAAATGTAAAATTGTTTTGAATTTACAAGAATATTGAATTTGTTGAATGAACAAAAAACAGCTTGATCACTTAGACACATGCATGAGAGCTACCTAGATATTTGAAATCAAATTCAAAAATTCATAAAGTAATATTTTGTAATATTGACTTTACTAAAGTATAATTTAATGTATTTTAATCTTTATCATGATATAGTATCTTTTTTTCTGATTTAATTACTTTCTAAGGCACTCAGTATTATGATATTNTTATATTATATTATATAAGGGTCTTTCAAATGAAACCCGATCAATGGATATATGAAGCGCGAAATGTGTCTATATGAAATGTAGATGGAAACACTGTAGGCTCACACTGCAGTGTCACGTGACGGTGCTGTCACGTGAACCTTCGTTCGTTTAGCATGTCAGGCAGATACTCCATCCAACTTTCAAGCATGGATGCATCAACAGTTGATCGGATGGAATTTACCGCCTATCGAACCACCATAAATGCTGCTCGGTACGTGGAAACTTTAAAATCTCTGCGAGCTTTCATCAAGTCCAAGTGGAATGGTCTGCTATCGCAAGGGTCATCATCCTTCATCACAACGGCCGCATCGTGCAGGAATTCCTTGTCAAATCCAAGTGGGAAACGCTGCAGTATCCTACATACAGTCCTGACTTGCCCCTCTGCAATTTCCATGTTTTCGAGGAGCTTAAGAGTCATCTGAAAAGGCGTAAGTTTCTATCGGATGCTGAGGTGGAAGATGCAGTCAATATACAATTACAATCAAACAGGATCATTGNTGTTATCCTCTGTTTTACAAAGTTTTGTCAAATATTCATTCCATCTTACTAATTGCCTTTCCTTTTGCATTAAAATTTCTCCATTCTCATCCTTTATTGCCCCAATTTTCACCCTTCTTTCTTTCCTGAGATTAAATTACTGAATTACTAGGACGATGATATAGCGCGAACAAGAAAACAATGACAGATAGCCTGACAAGAAAATGCACCGGTGCCTATTTTGGCCCATTACTCAATATAATGTACACGGAATATTGTATAACAAATACAAGAATAACAAAACGGAATTTGTCGGATTGACAAGGAACGCTTCAAAGTCACATTTGCTGGGAAATACAATAGTGAAAAGGATGAACTGATCAGCAATTGACACGCATGTCACCATGCTCACCTCCAACTGCGATGCAACAGTCTCAACATAGTGGCGGGCTCGTCACCGAGTGACTTTTCTTGTCACAACATCAATTTTATTGGTCGTCAAGTTTTTGTCACAATGTGAATTTATATTACATCGTCATCCACGACATATTTCCCAGTGGAATCTTTATGCTTATTTCCTATGCTTAAGATTTAATATTTTCTTTTAAATTAATAAATCATTATGAAATGGAGTCTTAGAAATTCTTTGATATCCAAGTAAATTTTTCAAGGAAGTTCGCTAAACTTTATAAACAGAAAACTATATCAAATTTAATAACTGTATCTATAAATTGACGTCATTCACGACAACAATTATGCAACGAGCTTTTTCGGTAATTGTTAACGAATCAACAATTCAAATTCCATTGTTCTTTGTTTGAATCAAGACGCCATTTTCGTCTTTCTGGCATTTTCAAAGAAATAACGTAAGAAAAAGACGAGAAATTGCAGAATGATGGATGGAAGTGGAAAAGACAGTGTTTTAGTATAAGAAACAGATCATTCAAAGAACAATGGACTTTTAATTGTTTATTCGTATATACGTGATATGCATATAGGAATATACATTAAGTAAATGTAAATACTTAAATATAAAATATTACTACCAAATATAAATATAATTGCTAATTAAATTAGAATTGAATAGAATTAGAATTAAATATAAATATTTTATATATATATACTGTTTATTACTATTTAAATTAAATACGCTTATTGCTTTAAATTTAGTAATTAAACTGCTAACCTATTATTTACAGCTATAATTATAAGGGCTTATCAAGTCGCCTATGGCCGCCAGTGCTGTGTCCTTACACAGAACCGGTGGCCATAGGCGACTTGCAGTCCTCGTCGTGGGTGGAAAGCCATCAATAGGCATTCGACGACGGCCAGTAAGGCACAATGGCCTTCGTCGATGCTGGCCAACCATCTTTTTATATATACAGTACATCAGTTCGTGCATCACTTGCTGGGTGCCTTTTAACTTGTGCACTAGCACGTGCGTGCCGTTCTGTGTNGGTGGAAGATGCAGTTCGAAAATGGTGCAGACATCAACCCACTGAGTTCTGTGAGCAAGGAATCGATCGTCCAGTGTCACAGTGGAACAAGTTCCTTACTCATCAGAGCGATTATTTTTAATGTAACGTACTGTGCTATATTTACCAAATAAAGTCATTGATAGGGTTTCATTTGAATTACCCTCGTATATAGAATTAATAAATTCTCTCTCACATTAGAAATATGTATAAATATTATATTTAATTAAATGACCTATGTATTCTATTTATTAATATTTAAATTAAATACTCTTTAAATTTAATAATAAATAAAATGCTAACTTATTTATTTACAGCTATAATTATAAGTGTTTATCACATCGAATAAGACGTCATAATAGGCATAGCCGTATTCGACGACGGCCGACAGTGCCAACGAGGCACACCGGCCTTCGTCGATGCTGGCTAGCCATCTTTTCATATACAGGACATCTGCGCGTGCATCACGTACAGGGCGCCTTTCAACTTGTGCACTAGCACGTACGCGCCGGTCTGTGAACTACAAAATAATGATAATTGTCCAGTATATATTTTCAATTATGTATTTTAATATATAAGGAGCAATCAAAAAGTTCCCGGAATTTACATACAGTTAGAAAATCGGATATAAGATAAGGTTATGTATTGCTTTGGCGGAAACCTCAGCGTGTCTATTCGCAGTGTGATAATACTCGTACAAGTTTAGACTTGCAGAGTGGTTACTGTAGTGTCTTTGTTGGGGGTGACTGCTTATCATTCAGCGCAATGTCCCAGTTCGAGCAGCGTGCAAATTGGAGAAAACTGCTGTAGAGACGCTGTTGACTTTGCAGCAAGTTTACGGTTATAAGGCACTAAAGAAATCCACAGTTGACGACTGGTTTAGCCGATTTAAAAACGGAAAGGAGAGGTATTGGAGGATTACGAACGCAGCGGGAGACCGTCAACATCCAAAAGTGAAGAAAACATTGAAAAAGTTCCAGAACTGATTAAAAATGATCGAAGAATAACCATCGCTGAGATGGAGCAAGAAGTTGCTATCTCTCGCGGATCCATTCATGCAATTCTTTCCGAGGATCTGAAGATGAGACGTGTCTGCAAAATTCTTCGCTGACAACATCATTCCTGTCATCATCCAGTCACCTTACTCTCCAGATCTTACTCCCAGGGACTTTTGGCTGTTCCCTACTCTCAAAATGGGTCTCAAAGGGACGCGTTTCGCAAGCAGGGAGGACATCATATCGAATACTATGGCCCAACTCCGGAAGATTCCGAAGGAAGCATTCCACGCCTGCTTTCAACAGTGGCGGGATTGATGGAACAAGTGTGGTGGTGCGGGAGGGGCCTATTTTGGAGGTGATTAGGTCTGCGTTGACATATCTACTACAGTGCAGGATCACAATTCCGGGAACTTTTTGACTGCCCCTCGTACAATATTTATAACCTGCAAATATATTTATAATTATTTTATTCGTTGCTATTTTTTATTTTGAATTGACAGATCTGGATTGGAAATGCCTTTTATCATAACTTCATAGAAATATTTGACTTAATGACATGAAAATCGTATGCTTTGTGATCGACTTTAGGTTACCGAATTAATCAAATAGCAGCGAATATCCAGTTTTATTTCCCGATTGTTATTCTGTCGAGCAATCGGGGTCAGTTTCTGGAAAACAAAAAACTACCACAAAATGGGTGTCGCCTTGACGTGGCTTTGTGGCTTAACGTGTGAAAATGTTATCGAACTTCTAAAGATAATATTTTCCACAGACTAAGAACACCCGACAGAAATTTCATAAGTATTTGTAAAGTGATGTTTTGTCACTTT
Organism: Centruroides sculpturatus; assembly: GCF_000671375.1. Classification (NCBI taxonomy): domain Eukaryota; kingdom Metazoa; phylum Arthropoda; class Arachnida; order Scorpiones; family Buthidae; genus Centruroides; species Centruroides sculpturatus. The sequence continues at coordinate 408,937 of NW_019385105.1, read as the reverse complement.
CCTGAAAATCACATAGCATTAAATGTGTTGACTCTATCACTTTATACACGTAAAAATAGACACAAACTTAAATTAGTATAAAATATACTGTATTAATAGGAGAAGAAAATCAGTAATATACAGTGGCGTGCCGTGACGTTTGATGATAGGGAAGCTGTTTGTATGATAGCATTTCCTACATTTTAATGCAGAATAACCAAGGAAATAGCGAAGTTGAGTCCGAAGTTTTAAACGCGGAAACGTGTACGTCGGACGTTCAGCGTCTCTTTCCTGTAAGCCTAGAAGTTTGCCCATGGTGTTTAGATAGTCAGTGGAATCATGTTCGACATTCCAAACGCCATTGTCAAACTTCGAGGCTTACAGGAAAGCGGCGCTGACATACACGTTTTAGCGTTTAAAACTTCGGCCTCAACCTCGCTAGTAACTATACAAAAACTGAGCTTTAAACTTAAACCAAATAAGGTTACCTGACACACTATTCTGCTAACGTTTATGAACTGTGGCACTGGACCAAAGTACAGTTGTCCCTCGATAGTCCGACGTTTTGTAATCCGACATGCTCAGTAGTCCGACGCACCTCCCGTCAAGGTCACCATAGTCCCTGTCCTCGTTACGTGTTTGCTTGCACAGAATCATGTCGCTATACATACCGTATGTACTGTACATTTATTGGCTTCCATATTTCTTTTAATAAACATATTTTATTTAACCGAATTGGGTGTTTCATTTCCATATTAACCTAGGCAGCATTTTACTCATAAAACGTAGGAATATTGTAGGCTACTGCTAGCGAAACAAAGCCAAATATGTCATCACTTTCGGTAATCCGGACACTTTCGGTAATCCGACACCTCCTTTGGTCCCATACCTGTCGGATTATCAAGGAACAACTGTACTTGCCCGACGCACTAGTCCGACAATGATAGCACAATGAACTAAGAAACTGAGCGCGCACTAGTCCTTGCGCGGGTTGTCCCGATGGTAGCCCGAGATACCCGAGATGGTTAAAATAGTCCGTAATAGTATCCAATGGTACTTATTGATTACCCTGGTTTGTATCCTAGTGAGTATTGTCTGTCCGGTTGTATCCTTGATGGAATAATCCTGGGACGCCGTACTGTTCGCTTGAGATGTTGATGTAAACTGTTACACACCGAAAGCTCCTTTGACATCCTGCCAGTAAGGTTTGCCTTGCATATGTGACAACCAAAAACCCAACCAGTGCCACAGCTGCACATCTGATTGTGGAGCACTTATCAGACGATTTATAGTGTCACAACCACGAAAATGTTCTTCTAGCTGTTCAACAGTTGCTCCATAATCAACGTTTATAACAAAAAACAGAGCCCATATTCTGGTCACTATCTTTGGTCTCTTGTCTCTCACAATCCGGTCGCTGATTGGCTAATCATTCGGCTTAGCCAATCAGCGACCGGCTTGGTCGCTGATTGGCTAAGCCAAATGATTAGCCAATCAGCGACCGGCTNCCATTCAAACATTTATTCTAAAGGATAATTTAGTGAACTTTTATTATTTTCATATTTAGTTTATTTTAAATTATAAAGTAAACATTGTAAAATTTGAATGTATTTTTATTTACAGATGGTACCTGGAGGCGATATGCCTGATACCTAATTAAATTTATCTAATATTTATGTTTCCATCTTGTGAATGTAAAAAATATGTAATAAAAGTTTTTGTGAGCTAAAATTTCTTTTAAATTTTTATATAGCTTGTTTTGAAAGTTTCTGAATCTTATTGACATATTAATAACAACAAACAATTTATTTTTAAAACACAATATAATGTAAATAAAAACATTCCTCCATTCAACATCCTGTATTCAGTTTTCTCTTACATTATTCAAGATATGTTCTGATCATTTACTGCTCTTCCGTTGACTCTGTAATATGACATACCATCTTAAAGCATAACTCATTCTGACATAAATATACAAGAGAGTGATGGTCACATTTTATTTTACAATTATTTAAAAATCTAACAATAACTCATCACTTATCACTCTATACTAGTGTTTCCCAACCTTTTTTGTGCTATGCCCCCCTAACATATACAGCGGCTATACTGTTAACTTAAACTCTGGACCAGTCCATTTTCGAATTGCCCCCTTAACAATCTATTTGCTCCCCTGTGGAGCGTGGGCCACACGTTGGGAAATGCTGCTCTGTACTGTGGAGTGAGGTAAAACTCTTAAAAATCAAATTTCAATTATTATTAAAACACTGCAATCTAAAACTTCATGCCAAAAACCACATGATTTGAGACATTGAAGTAATTTAAACATAAGCATCCATAATTTGCAATTACACACACTACTCCATATTTTAGGTAATAGGGTACTTTGTTATAATTATTATTTTGAATGCATTTGATAGTATCATTTCTATATAATGATACTATCAAATGTATTCAGAATAATAATTATAACAAAGTACCCTATTACCTAAAATATGGAGTAATGTGTGTAATTGTAAACTATGGATGCTTTCATGTACAAATTTAAGCAATTTGCCTACAAAAGCAATAAAATGATATATTTTTGTACGAAACTAGCAGGTAAGCCTGGTGTTGTCTGGGCATAAAAAATAAGAACAAATGTTANCTTATTAATCATACAGAAAAGACATAGCATTAACTGTGTTAATGCTATGTCTTTTCTGTATGATTTTTAGACATAGACATAGCATTTCAGAAAAGACATAGCATTAACTGTGTTAATGCTATGTCTAAACTCTATATGGCTTTATATTGGTAAAAATAGAGGCAAGCTAAAATTAATATAAAGTATACTGTACTAATAGGAGAAGAAAATCAGTTATATATCGATATGTTTTATAAAAAGTTTTACGTTCAGATAGAATTCTTAATAATGTATTACACAAGGTTTAGGAGGTTGTGATGCTATGTCACATTCTGTTGCACTTACATGTAGAAATACATAACAGTAAAAAAAAAAAAATGTTTAAATGTTGGAAGTGGTAGCATTTTAGCAACAGGCTCGCTGTTTATCTGAGAAAATCGCATAATTAAGTGTTTATTTTAGATCAGTTTAGACTCAAGTCCGAAATTATATTCATTAAATTTTTTAAACATGAAGGATGGTGCAAAAATATGCATAGGTTTGTATAATACAGATATTTGATGTTTCTCGTTATCATTATTTTATTTAAATTTTTTTTTCGTGTTTTTGTTTCTGATTTAATTTATGCAAAAAATAAATATTTTGTTTTACACGTGTTCTCAATAACAACAACAACGACATACCTACTTTTGCATCCCTCTTCATTTATATGAAAAATTCAATAATTCAATCAATCAATCAATCAACCAATTCTTTATTGTGTGAACCTTAGTTTGTTACAAGCGGTAATTTGTTACAAAAACAAAATCAATAGTATTATAATATATTAATATTTAACAAGTTAATAATTTAAGTACAAAATAACACAAAGTAAAATATCGAGTAATAATCAGTTTTTGTTTGATAGTTGCACGTCAAAGCGCCATATATTAATAATACGGTATCTTTCTAATCTTTAAACCTTATTAAATATTTTCCCTACTATCTCTAAATTTTACACAATGAAGAAATACATGTTCCCAAGTTTCATATACTTGCATAGTACAGTTACTACATATTTTTTTTCAGGATCTATTGTTATTCTGCTATTACGGTATACGTTAAGATATAATTTTGACTTATCTCAAATAAAGGATTAATTGTTTAACATAATAATTTATGTCCACAAGCAAATAATCTTTACACATGAACGTCGTTTTAATACTGCAATATAATTGAAAGTGCTTATTCTTTTCTAACAGAGACCAATCTTCTTTCGCAGCACAATTTTATAATTAACGGTTGATAACATTCTATGTTATCAACCGTTCGGGGTTCTCATTCTATCAAATGAGGACCCCGAAATAGCCATAGAAAGAAAACACAAAGTTTATCCAACAGATTTTGCAATGCTGACGCCCAATTATATGTGCAATCCTTTGTTATTGAACACAATCTGTAAAGTTTATCATACGCTAGTTTAACGTAGCTTTTATCGTCTAATTTTAAGAGACGTATCCAAAATAAAATTATTACTTTTACTGTAATTACTGATATTCTAGAAACTCCAAACTCCAATCACAACATGTACGCTGGAATTTTGTTGTATAACATGAAAATTTTTCTAAAATATAAAGCAAGGACGATTTGCAGTTTATCATAATAAGTGATTGCCAATAAGGGGCCGCTTAGAGTAATACGGATGAAATCATTGAACGAAATCTATACTGTATAAATAAAAATGTAATGTCCGTTTGTTCCTAATAGCTAATCTCCGAAAGTTCTTCACCGATTGCTTTGAAATTTTCACACAACGTTCCATTCGAATACGGGCGGGTTTTTATATAATATATATGACGAAATTCCTTCCCCCGCGAGTTGATAACAAAAAAAGTTATTTTTTAATGAAATCTCATAACAGATGGCGCCACATACAATTTTAACTTGCTGTTAGTTTTTCTTAAATAAATATTTTTCGCCTGGAAAATTATGAAATATCTAGCTATAAAAGTTTGAAAATTAATTAATTCGTATTTACAATTCCATATTTTTTGTTTTTTTTTGTTGACTATTGCCACATAGTTCAAGAGACATTTCTGAGACCGAAACTTCGGTTCCAGACATTAAATTTACAGGAGATGCACTCTCTTAATGTGATAATTCCCTCCTTGGGAATTACCCTAACGTAAAGGACTTGGGTAATTCCAGCAGAAGAAGGCGGCAGCACTGATTGTAAGGCATATTAGCCATAACCTCGACAGCATAGGCATTTTAGAGATGGCAACGTTTCTTTTGCTAACGAGATAGCCGATTCGAAAATATTGCCGGGGCACAGTCTACAATAAAAAGTTGTTATCCTATGGTATAGTGTTATGTTGATAGTGTTAGATTAATTATATGATTTGTTTCTCTAGAAATATCAAACTCTTTTCTCCGAGGTAACAGTTTCAAACGTTTTACATTGTGATAATTTAACAGTAATATAAATATTGGTAAATAGCGTTTTAAATGTAAGAATTGTGTTTTGATTTCGTGTAAAATTTTATCTCCGATACGATCGAAAACTATTAGGGATAAAATTGAAGTTCTGAATGAGGGGTTTGGACTTCCCTCCAAATGTTACTCTTGTGGACGACCTGAAGTGCCGAATGCTCTTAAAAATTCAGCGTTCTCATGTGCAATTCTTAAAATATGTTTTCCTTTTTATAACGCAACTAAAACTACTTATTAACTAACTGTAACAAAAAACAAAATGCATTACAAATTCAGATAGAGATATGAGATGTATTGTAGGTACTGTACATTCTTTTGAATATATCTGGTCAGACTGGAATGATGATAACTGCATTTGTTAGCATTCTACATAATCCAATGATCAACTAGAATCAAACTTTTTTTTGATTTTTAAAATATGTTGCCTGCACCAGACAGATGGTAATGTAGGTTTTTGGAATGCATTCATAAGTAGAGTTTGAATTGGACGAAACAGTCAAGAATGTATTTTATTGCGAAAGTGGAGACAAACTGAAATTGAATTCTCATTATCATCTGAATATTTGCTTATATTTAGTGAACCAGATGACTGAAGTATATGAAGAGGCTTTCTATGAGAAATGAATTTGTTTTAGATTAGAAACCTACACTGTACCTTGGGCCTGGGATGTGTCAGGAGATGGGATGTGTGTAAGAATCATTTTGCTGATTGTGCCAGATGGCACAATCAGCAAAATGATTCTTAGTATTGAGTAAAGAATTTTATTAAATAATAAAAAGCATTAGTTTAAGTTTGCTGCCAATGGTGAGAGAATGCATTAAGTGATTAAGAACTGTAGACTATTCAAAACAAATTGATTTCTTCACTGGGCTTGACTGTTGAGAATATTATTTTGGCAATTTTAAAAATCAAAATACTTTTACAAAATACAGTATTTCATTTGATTGTATTCGAGACATCAACCACCAAGAGCAAATAGCTAAAATTGTGTGCTAATTAAAAATTAATGATGAAAAATATACTGTTGAAGAAATGGGAGAAAAAACTGGGAATGGACTTGCAGAAGAAATTTTAAATAAAATAAGAAAATATGGCTTAAGAATATCAGATTGTAGAGGACAATTGTACAATGACAGTGCTAATATGGCTGGTAATTTCTGGCCTTTTTCTGCTTTCAGAGTGGTAAAGGGCCTAAAACCACAAATAAAAAAAATATGGCTGGTAAATATTGAGATGTTTGAGGTTGAAACTTGCAACAGTATACTAGGTTTTTACCATGTTCTGCTTATTCTTTAAATTTTATTGCAGTACATGCTTCTTGCATAATGCAGAAATATCTACATTTTTTGACACGCTGCAGATACTTAATTATTTTTCTGGATCAACAGAACATTGTGAATCTTTATCAAATTTGAAAGGTCATTTTGATACAAGGTGGTCATCAAAGTATAATTCATTTCACTCTTGGTATAACCAACTATCAGAAATAACAAAAACATTACATTCAATATCAGAATATCAAAAAGTAAAGGCATAACTTTATAGTGGATGTTTACATTCTGAATTTTTTTTGAAGGCCAGTTTTTAAGAAAGTATACTTTCCAATAAAAATTGGCAAGAGGCATAATAATAATGAATCAAGAGATACCAATTACATAAGTTTTAGTTTTGTAGAATTTCATTTTCATATTAAAGCCAAAAACTTTTCAATACCTTTCTTGCCTTATAAATGTTTTGTGTAGGGTGTAAATATATATATATATATGCATGCAAATTACTGAACTCTCACTTAAGAAACTTATCTTGTAAAGAAAGTTCTATTCCTGAGAAGCTAAAAAGAAAAGTGATAAAATCTGATAGAAAAGTTTAACTTTTTTACAATGAACATGTTACAATACATAAAACATTAAAACCATGGATTAAACATTAAACAGGTAATAAGAGTGAATTTTCACAATAATTTGGCTTTTATTATGTATGGAACCAAAACTGACATAAAATTCCTCTTCATTTGCTCAAAATTTTTGTTTGTCAGTTGAAAATCTACAAAAGTTCAAATTTGGTATATGAAAAGTGATTTAGTTGTATTAAAGTACTAGTTTTGAAAGAGCAAGTTGTCTGAAAGTTTAGGACTTTGGTGTTTCTTTTAATTTAATAAATACATTATTACTTTAATTCTGCTTATTGAATATAATTTAATAAATTTTTAAAAATATTTTCAGGATTTACAACATTTGCTTAAGTTTTCAACATAGAATTAAAATGGCAGAACCAAATAAGAAATTATGCATGGAAAAGATAAAAATTGGAACTCATAATGGAACCTTTCATTGTGATGAAGTATTGGCTTGTTTTCTTTTGAAATTACTTCCTAGATATAAGGACGCCACTATCATTAGGTAAAATTTTAAAATATATTAATAATAAACATGATTAATTTTTAAAATCAAATATTATAATTTACAAATTTATTTTAGTATGATGTGTGTGAAAATAAAACACAACATAAACAAATTGTTGATAATATATCCATTTAATATTCTTCATCATATAATGAAATGTACTGGTACTTTAACTGTTCCAATAGTTGCAAGTTGTTGTTGATGGTAAAATGATAATGTTGAGGTAAATTGCAACTAATGAAAGCAAGGAGTTGTTTGCCAACAAAAAGACATGAACATTGTTTGATGACAGGATGTAACTGTGTGCCAGGTTTGTGTGTCTTGGCAAATGTGAATGTGTGTGGAACTTTGGGTGATGGAATGACTGAATGTTGCAAATATAGCAGATGTCTTAATGTAGAGGCAGTAAATTTCTTGACTTTATATTGTAATGATACAAGGAAATTATGAGACTTATATGCATTCAGTGCTGGTGTTGTATTCATTCAATCGTTCCATGAATGTGTTTTTTTTTAATTATACCACACCTATGGATTTGTCTGCCTTCATGAGGACTACATCATTGTGCTTTAACCAATTCTTGTGATTGTGGAGTTTGATCCAAAATTGCTGGTCTTTACATATGTATCTTTATTTACTGTGCTTATATGGCTTTTTCAACAAAAAAAGAACTCAGCACTTGCAATTGCAGCAGTGATGCGTTCTTATTTGTACTTATTGCTCTATTGCAGTGGCTCAAAATGTAGTCCACGGTTTTCTGGATATCCTTCAGATACTTGTCAGAGTCCACAGGTTCATTTTCTAAAAATGTTTTTATTTTTGATATTTGAAAATATTATTGAAAGCTTATTAAGATTCAAATGAAATGTGATAAATTATTAAATTTTATAATTTATTAATTCTGTTATTTTAACAAAAGTTTTCAAATTAACACAATTGAAAACTATTAAAAAATAATATAAAATGCCTCAGATGATTATATATTTATTATTGTATCAGATGCTTATAATATTTATTATTGTAGTTTATTAATTAATGACTAAAAGCTAACAGCTGAAAATAGAGGAGCACTGAAATATATCTTTTATGAAAGGTTGCACTAAACCATTGCAATGTTGAATAGTCTCTCTTTTGTTTCACCAGTCCATATTTAGCTGTTAAAAAGTTGTCAGTCTTATTCAAATACAGACATTTACAATAAATTGTCAAAACAAATAATACAAGTACAGTTTTAACAACTGGTTGACTGAATAAAAAGTATTTTAGAAGTTCTGCTGAACCAGTCTGAACTGGCATGTAAATATGTTGGTATATTAATTATATATAAACTTATTTACACACGAGAGAGAATCACAGTAATGACAAAGATTTCTGTTATCATGAACAAAGGAAATTAGGTTTAGATTTGAAAGGTTCTCTAATGAGGGAAGTACACTTGATGTCACTAACTGATTTTGACAACTATATGTCAAATGGAAGAATTTAATTAGTGTAATAAATCAACATATTTTTATTTGCAGACTAACAAGCATTAGGCATTGATTAAAATGTGTTACTGCACACAACTTAAGATAACTTATGACTCCTACAACATATGCAGAAATCAACAGTGTAATAATATAGAGCAACGATGCCCAAACTGTGGCTTGTGAACTGCATGCAGCTCTTCAAGAGCTTAATTGTGGCTCAACTAATAAATAAAAAATATTTGTTATTTTTTAAAATTTCATTACAAACATTACAAAATCATAAACTTTCAACTAGCAAAGAGTAAATAACAAAAATGCAATAAATATGTAAAAATTGTCAAAATAAATATATTATGATTCTGAAATTTCTTTTTATATTTTTATACCAAGAACATTAGGTGTGGCTCCCAATATTTTCAGGTATGTAACTAGGGCTCTTACAGCAAAAAGTCTGGGCACCCCTGATATAGAGCATTAAAAATTTTTTTGATTGATATGTCATATGTCAAATTTCAATTAGTAGTAGATTCAAAAACTTGAAAAACCATGCAAGATAACTAAAGTTTCTTTTCCCAATTGTCCTCTTTTCATTCTCCCTCTCGGGGAGGCCAGATGACCTTAAAAGGTTTAAAAGGTTCTATACAGTTTCTGGAAGCAGAACCAGAACTGCTTAATTTGTTGAACTAGACAGTTCTAAGGAACCATTATGTGACCTTTCGGGTCGGCACCTCTTTGGTACCCTGTCAGGATTGACACCACCGTGTTTCTCGAAACATGGAAACCGAGACGGCGATTACGTCACGCCGTCGCGCGAGCGGTTCCGTACGTGGTCAGACGGATTCTTAATGTCGATTCGAGAGACAACATTGGAAGTGACTCAGATACACTTAATTAACAAGGGTTTATTTACAAATCTATTGGATGAAGAATTTTCGCGGAGAGAGAGAGTGCACATACACTTCGCGGGATGATAAATACCTTTGTTAATAGATTCGGGTCTTGTTCGGATCTTGTTCGGATTATAACAGCTTCCGATGGGTTTAAGGTTTCTGATTCGTTATCCAGGCGATTCACTAACACACACACACACACACAGACAAGTTTATCCTATGGCGATTAATTCGGATTCCTTAATGGATGATAATTGAAGGGACGGCTTTCCTCTCCGAGGACTAAGGCAGCGACTAACTCTTTTCGGCCGTCTCTGATGATACTCACGGACGATTTCGGCCGTGCAGAGGTTAATAGTTCACGAGAAAGCGTCATGTTGCTTTCGAGAAAATGTAACGGGAGACTTTCTCAGGTAGCTAAGAACAACAATTGTTGCGTAATTCGCGAAACGTTATTATTAAAGATTATTTCAAATATAAGACTTTTTGCTATCTCACATCACTCCGGCCTTTTGAAAATCGAGCTTGTTCGTGAAAGTGCAAGTTCGATTTTAGATTGTGATATAAGAACATTGATAAGTTGGACTTTTACTCTCTCTCTTTTTTTTTCTATTTACATAATAGTAATGGGAGTATAAGTTACATAGTAGTAATAGGAGTACATAGGTTATTATTTATATAAATTTAGTTTACAAATTTAGGTTACTCTCTCTCTCTTTATTTATGTTACGCGGTTAAAATAAAACACTCGGACACGTGGTTAAAGGTAAATATAAATGATGTTTTAATAAAAATAAACTTATTACAAAAAAAAAGAAATTGGTTATATAATACGAATAATATTTATGACATGGTTATAATATTTTGTATAGTAATATATATGATTTATACGTGAACAGATGGAGAAAAGTTATGAGGTGGAATTTCTAGGATGGGACTGGTGGGGAGGATGGGAAGTGGAGCGGGAGGTAGGAGAACGAAATAGAGGAGTACGAGAGGCATGTGGTATCGTTTCCGGCGGATTAGTAGTAGTAGTAGCTTCTATAGAATTAAGGGATTCATTAGAGCTGATGAAGTCTGGTTCTGGTCGAAGATGGCGATTGGCATCTTGGTACTCTTGTTCCAGTTGAGGTGGCGCAGAATATCCGATTGGGAGAATTACTGTAACTGGAAGAAGGGATCTTGGTCGTTGAGAACGAGCGAACCGAAGGGCTGCTCGCAGAGTTTCGGTATTGACTTCCTGGGTTATGGCAGATTCTTGATTAGCTTGGGAAATGCTGGGTTCGTTATGATTATTCATCTACGGTGGAAATGTTCAGAATGAATTTAAAGCTATTAGAACTTTCGAAAAATTGTAAAAGTTCGAAAGGAATTGCAAGAGAGGGTGAGGAAGGGTTTGTGGATGATGGCGGAATTCCGTATTTCTCATGGATAACTGAGGTCCACCGGAGAGTATGATCTCCTTTTTTAAATTTGAGGTTGTAGATAAATTTAGCATGGGAAATAGGATTGTCTAGAAACTGAACGGTGATTATAAAAGATGGGTTTATAGGAGAATCTTTGGTAATGGTGATGAGGAATTGGTGAAGATGGCACTCGAGTACGGCGGCCCAGGTGCCCTCAGGTATTTGAAGATCGACGCCTTGAAAGAAAATGGATGGTTGGGATACAATGGGTACCTGGGGGTGTCCTATTCGGAAGTGGGAAAGGAGATGCATTCTAGCTCCTTTCCAGGTACAATTTAAGGATTGAAAAGGACAGGGAAGAGGTTGGAAAGGACAAGTTGCTTCGTGTTGGGTGCGGCTGTCCTCGGGGAGTACTTCGGTGCACCCAAAGGAGTGGAAAGTACAAGGGGATTGCATAGTGCGAAGAATTTGTTCGGTAAGAAGGTTTCGTATATAGCCTAGAGATTCTCGACACGTGTGACATTGGGAAATTCGGGGTCTACAATCGGGACAAACAACATGACCATTAGTGCACTGATAGACAGGTGCTTTTAGGCGGCTATAGCAGATAGGGCAATTAAGTAAGGCGTCCAAAGAAGGGTCCATTGTGGTGGGTGTATGCAGCAGGGAATAGTCTGTAAAGAAGAAAGGAAGAAGATGCAAAAAAAACAGGTACATAATATTAAAAGGGTAATTATATCTAAATATTATATATGGTTATAGCAGGTGTTGTTTACATAAGAATGGGTGTGCGGTCTCCCGAAGGAGGGGGAGATATTTCAGAATTTCGTGTGATTAAATCGGATGCGCGTTGGACCAGTTCTATGGTGGGTCTGATGCGGCGGGGTTGCGGTCGAGGGTGACGTAGTCGTAAATAAATAACACTGAGGATACTTCCTATCTCAAGAACAGCGATGAAGGCGGACACGATGAAAATGGCGGTTGGTGTAGAGACTCGGGAAGAGGGTTTATAATTCGGTTGAGCCGTAAGAAGCTGTTCCAGATCGAGTTCCATTTTGGTTAGTGATTTGTCGGCTCGTAAGATCTCTGCATCTGTTTGCATCTCGGAGGTTAAAATGGGAAGTTGAGGTTGTGTCAGTCGAGTTTGGATGATTTTTAATTCTGTTTCATTGATAATATTCTCGATAGGAGGAATGATAAAATGGTTCGTAGTTTCGAGATGGATTGCAGTTTTCCTTTGAAAATGCGAAGTTAAAACAATTCCGGGAAGATATCCGACACAAGTTTCAGGAAGTATTATTATACCCGTATTGTTTATTTTAGAGATGGTAATTGGAGGATCTTTCTTGCCGTTGGAGGGACATTTAATGGTTAGGCTCATAGGAGTAGGAATGGAATAAGTCCAAGTTCCTTGGTTATCTATACGTCGGAAAATAGGAGAATAAGCCCTAATTAATCGTCGAGGACATAATTGATTAATAAATTTTTCATTTCCCAAGTATAAGGAATATTCGCAGCTCTGTCTTGGCGATTGCCAGATAGGTACGCTGGGTGAGCACATGGCTACAGGAGTCGTTTGACATTTCATTAATTCATGATACGATAATAACATATAAGATTGACGATTTCTTGACAAAGCAATAATTGGATAAGAATTGTTATAATAAACAAAGGATTGTATAGTGGGATAATATACAGGTAGTCTCACAATTTCGTAGATATCAAAATATCCTGTGGGAGTAATGAGAGGTATTTTGGCGAAAATGCGGAGTATTTTTGGTAAGGCTATGGCTGTAATAGATGTCCATTGGTAATATTTGAAGATGGTTTCAAGTCGGGGTGTTTCCAAGAAGGAATATCCTTCGGGTAAATGTAATTGTATCTCTTTGAGGGTGTTCAATAACACTTCTTTGGGGAGAAAATAAGTGCTAAGTCGGCCTTGTTCCAAGGTTTCGATGGCATTTCGGATCTCAAGTATTAGAGTTCGAAATTCTCTGATGGAGAACTCGGTAGATCGAACTGCTGATTCTACTGCTAAATGATATTGGTGTTGGATTAATGTTTCTTCGATGAGGGTTTGCTTTTTTATCAAAGTATAAATTTGGTTTCGATTTGTCTTGGCGATTCGCAAGGTATCATTGAGTAAAGTTGCTTGAGACTGGAGAAAGTGAGTAAATTCCATGTTTGTTTCGGATAATTGCGCTATTTTTTCGTTGAGACTTTCAATATCTTCCGATGTGGCTGTTCCAAATAGATATTTGAGGATTTTGCCTCCAGCATTTATTAAGCCTCTTTTTTCTCGAGTAACGTTAGTAAGGGTTACTAATGTTTGTAATTCCCGGTAATCCGCTTCATATCCTGTTAGGGTGGTTTGTAGGAAGGTGAGTTCATCAACAGATAGAGACCATCGTGGAACAGTAGGGTCATCTTGAGATGAAGAGCGCATTCGCTGTACTAATGAGATTAACAATTGAATATGTCGCTTTAAAAGGTGTAATTGTTCCTCGTAAGAATCAAAAGATATATCCAAAACAAGAATCCAGTAATTGGTAGTCATAAAGAAATTTCCTTGGTGTACAAAGACAAACCTTTGTGGAGGTTATGAGGGTCCTCTCGTGGGTTGATATGGAGAGTGGAGATCCCTGAGGTGAGGAAGGCAAGTTGGAGCAGAAGGGTTAAGTGCATGGTGGATGATGTTATTCTGGAGGAGAAAAAAAAATTTAAGTGATTAAAGAGATGTAGAGAGGGACTATATCAAGTTTTTTTTTCAAGTCTTTTTTTTCTTGGTTCAAGTTTATTTTAAAAAGTTTAGAGAAGGAAGGAGCCCTGGGGTCATGGATTTTTTGTTTCTCACGTTAAGTCCCTCGTTTGGTCATTTTTGGTTGAGTGTTAACTCCATTTTTAGGTGGGCTAGCCTTTCGTTTAGGAATTCGNCAGTAATAGGTAAACTATCAGCCATGACTATTACAAATGCAATATTTGGAATCTTTGTGTCACCACGATTCCAAAAATATATAATAAGTACTATAATAAATAAGAAATAGTCGAGAAAAAGCGAAAGAACCGTGTAACTAACTGGAATAGTCAATGACTTTTGCCATGGCAACCAACGTTCAGTGGAAAGTTGATTTTAGAACTCAGTTTAAGAATCGCCATAGTTTAAATTCTATGTGTCCGATTTTAAATAAATTTTACGAAAAAATTACTTAGATATTACTAAAAGAAAGACCCGAAAATTATTTCGATAGGTCCAACCGGAAGCCTAAAACTCGCGTTTCACCGCCGACCGGATGTAGCTGTAAAAGGTCAGTAAATAACAAGTCTAGAACCCCCAAATTTTGGTGACCAGTGTTCTATAGAAGTCCCGGATAGAATCCGATAATGGAATCCGGTAAATCGGAATTGCAATATCCGGATGACCGAAAATTACAGTTTTAAGCAAAAATTTAAAAAGGGGTGGAATTTAAAAGTCCTACTTGACGTTATGTCGATCCCCTTGTCTTCCAATATACGAAAACACTAAATATAATAACCTCCGACTTAAATTAACACAAAAACACAAAATAATCCCAGAGCACATTTTGTAGCATCTTATCCATACAACGAACATATTCGAACCTCCGAGTAGTACCATACTCGAAAATTTATTTTATTTTCATTGACATACCGGGTATATTGTCTGAACGAAAGTCGTCCCTTCCAAAGAAAAAGCGTTTCGTCTATACATACATTTTCGAAGGGATATAAATTTGACTTCCAGGAGGCTTTGAGATTTTTTAATATGTTTCCGAATTTAGAAAGTCTATTTGCTTTATCTAATGTTAAATTGTTTACAAAATAAAGCATTCTAAGCAGAACCTCAAACCTATCTCTGGACATAGTGTCGGAAGAAAACGGCGTTGAAATTTTTGGATCAGTACTCCAATAGTCACGAATAGAATTTTTTTAACATTCCCCATTAGCATGCATAGTCTGAAAAATATTATCATTTCTGTAGTTGTTGTTTCTTTCCAAGAATCCCGTATATTAGGAGATAGTAAATTTTTTGTACTGACCTGTTCAAAATAACGATATGTTTCTTCTGTAATTATAGAGATGTTTTCTTCTGTAAATAATAGTTCAAATATATCCAGTTCAGAAATTCGATCCGAAATCACTCTTGCTCCAGATATGTTCCCCTGGAAGGGAAAGAGAGGAGGAGAAAACTCTGCATCTTCAATCCAGTTGTACCCAGAAGGTCCAGCGATTGCGGTCGCGCTACTGCTTTGTAGGCCTATGTCTGCTTCATCTGATGATGAATCATCAGATGATGTAGGTATATATATATCTCTATCATCTGATTCAGAATCAAAAAGACATTCTTCTATGTCATCGGAACTTTTCAGTCTACTCGACATTTCCTCTTTGAAACAAAACACACATAGAAAGAATTGGATTGCTAAAAATGTGACAGACATCTTATATTTATACTGAGTGGCCCATAAATGTAACCGTTCTAACCAATAATATTCGAAATAGAAACGTCAAAATGGATCTGCTGAACATATGTTGACCTAAGGAATAAACACGATCATAATTTTAGATCGGTTTATTACTGTTATAATAAACAAATTATAAGTTATCTGTTATAACTTATCAATATATACAAGTATATAACAAAAACAGATGTTTTTTAACATAACGTATAAAGAATGGATTTCGAAAACTTTGTCCTGGTACCAATTTCAAAGGACGCTGCAATCAGACAGTGTAGTCACGTGTTTACAACTTTCTGACCTTGTTAGCAGCTGTTGATCAAAGTTCGCGGGATGTTGTCATGAACGCGAAAATCTATGGGAGTAAGCACTAGCAAAAGTAAATCCTCAAATATAACGAGATTTTCTGTCATTAAAATAATATGTAAATGTTATTTTACTAAAAAAAGCGTTCTTAAAAAATTTAAAAATTACGTTTTTTATATGCCCAGATTATAACTCAAAGGCATCTGTTTACTTTCAAAGAAAATAAATGCACGTGTTTTGCGACCAGGGGTTAAAAGTTTACAATTACTTCCTGACTCAGCAGGAGAATGGTGGGGTTGGGATAACTAGGTCAGGTTAATTAGTTTTAAACGTATTTCTGCTTCGAGAAGTAAATATTAGTTAGACACTATATACATATTTTTAAACGAATATTACAATATTCAAATAAACTAGCAAATACGAAGTTCGGATCCTTCTTTCGACCTTGGTCAATACAACTCGACGCCACGACGATTCCCTCCGCGGATGCGATCGGATCGAGCTACCTGACTAACATCGACTATTTGGAGGAACCATTTACGGTCCCCTCACTGGTGAGCCGAACGTGATCCGACAACGTGGGAGCCCAACACCGAACCTTCCCAAGCCCAGACGCCATTTACGGAAATACAGGTAGGCCTCTTTTTCTCTTCCACGCCGGTCAAGCAGCCGAACAAAGATGGCAGAGCCCGAACCCACCGCAGAAGTGAACAGAGTGGCCCTCAAACTACCTCCGTTTTGGGACAAGACTCCAGAGTTGTGGTTCGCTAATATAGAGGCCCAGTTTGCCATTTCGGGCATCACAAAGGACAGTACCAAGTACTACTCTGTCGTGTCTGCTCTCAACTCCGATGTCTTGAACTACGTAAGCGACATCGTCCTCAACCCACCGGCCGAAAACCGTTATAATACGCTTAAGGCCAGACTGCTCGCCGATTTCTCAGACTCGGAACAAAGGCGAATCAAAGCGCTACTCTCGGATATCGCGTTGGGAGACGAAAAGCCATCACATTTATTAAGAAAAATGAGGCAGTTAGCCAACAATAAATTAGGGGAAGACTTTCTAAAAACCTTATGGCTACAACGACTGCCGCAACAGACCCAGGCGATCCTGGCAGCCTCCGACGACGGG